>NW_027210962.1:0-257254 GCF_029030835.1 Brachyistius frenatus
ATATATAAACTATATATAAACTACATATAAACTATATATAAACTATATATAAACTACAGATAAACTATATATAAACTATATATAAACTATATATAAACTACAGATAAACTAAATATAAACTATATATAAACTATATATAAACTACATATAAACTATATATAAACTACAGATAAACTATATATAAACTATATATAAACTACATATAAACTATATATATACAGATAAACTATATATAAACTACAGATAAACTATATATAAACTATATATAAACTATATATAAACTACATATAAACTATATATAAATATAACTATATATAAACTACAGATAAACTATATATAACTATATATAAACTATATATAAACTAAATATAAACTATATATAAACTATATATAAACTACAGATAAACTATATATAAACTATATATAAACTATATAAACTATATATAAACTACAGATAAACTATATATAAACTAGATAAATATAAACTATATATAAACTATATATAAACTACAGACTATATATAAACTATATATAAACTACATATAAACTATATATAAACTAAATATAAACTATATATAAACTACAGATAAACTAAATATAAACTAAATATAAACTATATATAAACTACAGATAAACTATATATAAACTATATATAAACTAAAGATAAACTATATATAAACTATATATAAACTAAATATAAACTATAAAGATAAACTATATATAAACTATATATAAACTACAGATAAACTATATATATATATAAACTATATATATAAACTAAATATAAACTATATATAAACTATATATAAACTACAGATAAACTATATATAAACTATATATAAACTAAATATAAACTACAGATAAACTATATATATAAACTACATATAAACTATATATAAACTATAAACTACAGATAAACTATATATAAACTATATATATATAAACTACAGATAAACTATATATATATATAAACTATATATATATATAAACTATATATAAACTATATATATATAAACTATATATATAAACTATATATAAATATATAAACTATATAAACTAAATATAAACTACAGATAAACTATATATAAACTAAATATAAACTATATATAAACTATACCTAAACTAAATATAAACTATATATAAACTAAATATAAACTATATATAAACTATACCTAAACTAAATATAAACTATATATAAACTATATATAAACTATATATAAACTATATATAAACTATATATAAACTATATATAAACTATATATAAACTATATATAAACTAAATATAAACTATATATAAACTAAATATAAACTATATATAAACTATATATAAACTATATATAAACTATATATATATATAAACTATATATAAACTATATATAAACTAAATATAAACTATATATAAACTATATATAAACTAAATATAAACTATATATAAACTAAATATAAACTATATATAAACTATACCTAAACTAAATATAAACTATATATAAACTATACCTAAACTATATATAAACTAAATATAAACTATATATAAACTATACCTAAACTATATATAAACTATATATAAACTAAATATAAACTATATATAAACTAAATATAAACTACAGATAAGCTATATATAAACTATTTATAAACTATATATAAACTACATATAAACTATATATAAACTATATATAAACTAAATATAAACTATACATAAACTAAATATAAACTATATATAGACTAAATATAAACTATATATAAACTACAGATAAACTATATATAAACTATATATAACCTATATATAAACTACAGATAAACTATATATAAACTATAGATAAACTATATATAAACTATATATAAACTATATATAAACTATATATAAACTATATTTAACTATATATAACCTATATATAAACTACAGATAAACTATATATAAACTACATATAAACTATATATAAACTATATATAAACTAAATATAAACTATATATAAACTACATATAAACTACATATAAACTATATATAAACTATATATATTGTAAAATATAAGGAGCTGATTAAATATGATGCTTTTTTTATAAATGAAAACCACCTAAAGATGAATATAAATATTTACTGAAACAGCAAATCAGTTGATCTATGCATTGATTGACAGGAAATAAACCGAAAACTATGTTGATAATTAAGTAATTTTCCATTTAAAATGTCAAAACCTTCATGATTCAGGTTTAGCAAAAATGTTTTAATTTCTTTTAAAATAATTTTAAAATTCTGGCAAAACTTATCAAAGTGACGTCACTCTGGAATCACTATGAAGTGATTTATTTATTACAAACCAAACAATTAATTCTGTGGATTCATCCATAATGAAAATAACCGTGATCATGAAATAATGAAATATCAGCTCCACGTCAAACCAGCAAACAAACGCTGTTGATAACTCCACTGTGTACTTTTAATACTTCAAGTACATTTTGCTTATTATACTAACATACTTTGCTCAAGTAACAGTGTATTTTTTTTCCAGTGTGGTTTTATATAAAGACTTGAATACTTCCTTCATTACCAGGTTACATTATATGAAAACATAACATTTAATTTGCTTTAAAGCAGCTTTAAACCATAAATACATGTGGATTACCAAGGCAACGGAAAAATACTGTAATTTTAGACCCATTTGTGTTGCTATGTGCTGGAAAATACATTATTATGTCATGTTGTCTATTTGTCTTTTTAAATATGTTATAAACATAAAGCATTAATCTTGAAAGGAAAAGATCAGAACTACGATATTTACACTGCTGATCACTAAACAATAAAAATACTTTATATCAAAGCATAAAGACAGTTCAGTATTTGTTAATGAGGCTTTGATCTAGTGTGTATGTACTAATAAAAAGGTGTGTGTGTGTGTGTGTGTGTGTGTGTGTGTGTGTGTGTGTGTGTGTGTGTGTGTGTGTGTGTGTGTGTGTGTGTGTGTGTGTGTGTGTGTGTGTGTAGATCTGCGGAGATGTGAGGAGCGTGGGGAGCTGCTGCTGCCGGTTCTGTTCTTCCTGCTGGTCGTGCTGTCGGTTCTGTTGTACTTCACCGTGTCACTGATGGATCCCGGCTTCGTTCTCACCGACGCCGTCAAAGTACGATTTGTTAACGAGACCCAGATCACAAAGACGGAGTTCAGATTTCAGACTCCTTGAAAAAGATTAATATGAAACTTGTGGTTGTTTCTGCTCGGTGACCTCATCACACGGGTCCCGTCTGTAGAGGCGGATTTTCTCAGTATGAAAATCAGAACGAGAAACTTATTCTGTACGATAGAAAACGGTGAGCAGTGATGTCAAGTTTATTTGCTTTTCAGTAAATGAACTAAAACATGCAGTAACATGTATAGTTATTTTGGGTAAAAGGTCACAGTGAATGCAGTGTGTGTATGTGTGTGTGTGTGTGTGTGTGTGTGTGTGTGTGTGTGTGTGTGTGTGTGTGTGTGTGTGTGTGTGTGTGTGTGTGTGTGTGTGTGTGTGTGTGTGTGTCTGTGTGTGTGTGTGTGTGTGTGTGTGTGTGTGTGTGTGTGTGTGTGTGTGTCTGTGTGTGTGTGTGTGTGTGTGTGTGTGTGTGTGTGTGTGTGTGTGTGTGTGTGTGTGTGTGTGTGTGTGTGTGTGTGTGTGTGTGTGTGTGTGTGTGTGTGTGTGTGTGTGTGTGTGTGTGTGTGTGTGTGTGTGTGTGTGTGTGTGTGTGTGTGTGTGTGTGTGTGTGTGTGTGTGTGTCTGTGTGTGTGTGTGTGTGTGTGTGACCCACATCTGTGTGTGCTCTGCAGGCCGTTCAGGGTTCGAATGAAGAAATGGAGTCGATGCTTCCCGAGCCGTCGACCTCTCGGCTGCGTCGCTGTGGTTACTGTCTGCTGCAGGTAACCAGCTGATGTCGGCTGCTCACCTTCAGTGTTCATCTGAATTATCACGAGTTTGTCGTGAACACATATGGTTTATTAATACATCCTTATGCTGTGTAATATGTCAATAAAAACAGAATTTGCGACTCATGTAAACTCATATTTAATTGAAAATGAAACAAAGACAACATATCGAATGTTGAAACTGAGGAATTTTATTGTTTTATGAAAAATAAATGCTCATTTTGAATTTGATGCCAACAACACGTCTCAAAAATGTTCAACAAAACACTGGGAAAGTTGTGTAACGCTAAAAAAACAAAAAAAACACCTGGTGGAACATCTAACAACTACTGAGGTTACCATGGCAACAGATCAGCAACATGATTGGGTATAAAAGATGATTTCAGAGAGGCAGAGTCTCTCAGCAGTGAAGATGGGGAGAGGTTCACCACTCTGAAAGACTGTGTTGGAAAATAGTTCAACAATCTAAGAATAATGTTCCTCAACGTAAAACTACAAAGAATTAGTGGATTTCATCGTCTACGGTTCATAATATCATTAAAAGATTCAGAGAATCTGGAGAAATCTCTGAACACAAGGGACAAGGCTGGAAACCAATATTGGATGGTGGTGATCTTCGGGCCCTCAGGCAGCACTGCATTAAAAACACACTATTCTGGAGTGGAAATCACTGCATGGGCTCAGGAACACTTGTGAAAACCATCGTCTGTGAACACAGTTCATCGCTGCGTCCACAAATGATGTTAAAACTATCCAAAGAAGAAACCAGATAGAAACATGATCCAGAAACACCGCCGCCCTCTCTGGACCGAGATCATTGAAGATGGACTGAGGTGAAGTGGAAAACGATCACAAAGCAAAGAAATTCCTCATTCGATATGTCGTCTTTGGTCTATTTTCAAACAAAATATAGGTTGACAGGATTTGTAAATCAAACCAGTCTGGTTTTATTTTCTATTTTATACAGCGTTTAATCTTTTCTGGAAAGGGTTGTTTTATTTAAAACAAAAGAAAAATGACCTGTAAAGACGTGGAAAGTGGGTCTAACTTTTTTAACAGCAGCTCTTTCTGTTTCCGAGCAGCAGCCAATGAGAGCGAAGCACTGCCAGACCTGTCAGCGCTGCGTGCGTCGCTTCGACCACCACTGCCCCTGGATGGAGAACTGTGTGGGGGAGAAGAACCACCGCTGGTTCGTGGTCTACCTGCTGGTGCAGCTGCTCGTTCTGCTGTGGGCTCTTCACATCGCCCTGTACGTCTGCTCCAACATCTCCCACCTCCGGGGCGGGGGAGGGGGAGGGGGAGGGGGCAGTTAAAAATGACGATGTGGTGTCAGACGCTGAATTAGGTAACTTTTAGAGAACTTGATGGACTGATCTGTGTTGTGTAACAGCAGCTTTAATGTGTTGCACAAGCACACTGTGAAAGTCCAACACTCATTTCAGGTATTGATCTTTCTTGGCTGAAGGCTGATGAACGTCCACGAAGCGTGACGTAAATCAGAGCTGCAGGTGTGTGGACATTTCCTGGAGACAGAAATCATCTCACTGGAAGTTCAAAATCCTCACAGAAAGCTAACAGGGATTCATACAAAGTAATACAAACAAACAAACAAACAAACAAACAAACAAACAACAGGGTCTGAGGCTGACGAAGACCTCATCCAACCATCTGTAAGCAGGTCGTAGGTTTTAGTTTGGAGGTCATTCTTGTTGCCTGTCAGTCAACGTTCAGGGCTGATGATGATCCATATTTTCCTTATGGTTAACCAACCAGAGAGAAAATGTTCCATGAAGCGTTCACCCTCCTCCACCTCCTCCACATGTTCACCCTCCTCCACATGTTCACCCTCCACCTCCTCCACATGTTCACCCTCCTCCACCTCCTCCACATGTTCACCCTCCTCCACCTCCTCCACATGTTCACCCTCCTCCACATGTTCAACCTCCTCCACCTCCTCCACATGTTCACCCTCCTCCTCCACATGTTCACCCTCCTCCACATGTTCACCCTCCTCCTCCACATGTTCACCCTCCTCATGTTCACCCTCCTCCACATGTTCATCCTCCTCCACATGTTCATCCTCCTCCACATGTTCACCCTCCTCCTCCACATGTTCACCCTCCTCCACATGTTCACCCTCCTCCACATGTTCACCCTCCTCCACATGTTCATCCTCCTCCACATGTTCATCCTCCTCCACATGTTCACCCTCCTCCTCCACATGTTCACCCCCTCCTCCACATGTTCACCCTCCTCCACCTCCTCATGTTCCTCCTCCTCCACATGTTCACCCTCCTCCACATGTTCACCCTCCTCCTCCACATGTTCACCCTCCTCCTCCACATGTTCACCCATGTTCACCTTCCTCCTCCACATGTTCACCCTCCTCCTCTGCCGTCTGTGTTCCAGGTCCGGTGTTTCTCCCGGTGCCTCCTGGGAGTTGTGGTTCCGTGTGAACGGGTTCCTGCTGGCGGCGCTGGGCGTCGTCGGGCTGTTCTCCGGGGTGGTGCTGCTGCTGCTGGGCTGCCACCTCTACCTGATCTCCATCAACTGCACCACCTGGGAGTTCATGTCGCGCCACCGCATCGCGTACCTGAAGAACTGCCGAGAGGAGGCGAGCCCGTTCGACCGCGGCGTCGTCTGCAACCTCTGGGACTTCTTCTGCATGTGCAGGACGGTGATGTGGGAGCAGCTGCACCGGGGAAACACCGCCGACCCCGTCTGACCTGACGGACACCAGCAGGAGACGCACCTTCATGTCTGTGTTTTACTAAACTGACTGTTTGCAGCTGATAATTGAACAACTTTTGATGGGAAAGTGTTTGTTTCGTGGAGCCGATACTCTGGTTTGATAAATGTAAGACAGGTACACTGTTGGTTCGGTTCGTCCTCCACTTTGCTCCAGAAATATCCCGACATGTTTCTGGCATCCTCTGAGTGTCTCTGCAGCGCCACCATGAGGTGGGTTTGAGCGAAAACTACTGAATGGGCTCCCATGAAATCTGTTGCAGACATTTAGGTCATTCTCAGGATGAATTTGACCAGCTTTGGTGCTAACTTTCACTTTTAGACACCATCAGGGATCAAATGAGAAAAGAGAAAAACTTGAATAATCCCCACATGGAAATGATTTTGTAGCAGTAATGTGTGAACAGTTCCACATATTTGTCCCATGTTGTCTTATGTGGTGAACATGTGTCATACATGTGATCACATGTGGAAAACATGTTTTTTTTTCTGAAAGGGTTTCCCTTCTGAAAAACAAAAAATATGTGACCAATTATACAATCTCTGTCTCATTTGTTTACTCGGGTTACTTGTTGGATTCGAGAGAAATCAGATGATGTTTTTGGTGAAATATAGAAAACTCTCGAGCACCACTGTAGAAAACATCTGGTGCAGATGTGTTGTTGTGCTGGTGTGTGTTGCCTTTTACACAACAGAGTTTTGCTTGTAAAGAAAAAGCCAACGATAAAAAGTAAACACGGCTAATAATCCCACATTTGGTGCTTTTTTTTGGATAGTTTGATATTTAAATCTACAGACAAAAGGAATGAGATTTTACTGGTGAGTGTTTGTTTCTCCCGTTCAGTGTTTCTTTAATGTTTAATTTTTTAACTCTCTGGACCAACAATGTGAAACTGGACCAAACATGAGCAGTTATCTGAGGATCCTTTTATCCACAATCACAAAACTGCAGTTAAAGAAAAAACCCTGTGTGTTGTGTGGATGTTTTGTTTGACTGATTTTCCTCACGTCTCCTGTCTCTTTTTCTGCTGTACGTTACTGTTGGAACACTAATTGCCTTTAAACAGTTCATGTCTTGTGCCTTTGGTTTCATGTAATTAAATATTGATATGAGCTCGTGTTCACACTGACAGCCAAATATTTGACAAACTTTTTTTTTTTTTACTGTTATTCAGTTTGTATTTATTGACAACAAGAGTACATTAAAACACGGATGATATGCATGTTGTTGTGTCTGTACAGACTGACATTCGTGGTCAGGATGCTTCTTCGTATACGCAGATAAATACACTACTGACACACGAGTAACATGTAACATTCAGCAGCATCAACTTAAAGTGCGAGAACAGCAACGCTGCCGGACGGTCCCGGTCCAGTTTCCTCTGAAACAGGCGGACACTCAGTTTGAAGACAGCAGTCCTGTTTGTTTAAAGAGCAACTTAACACCCAGAAACAGACTCATTCACATAAAAACACAAATCTAAAACCTGCATGGATTTAAATATTTTGTAAAACAAACAGTGATGCGTAAGGAGGGTAGAGATGTCGTTTATGATGCCAGTCTGTGAGCACCATCCTCTTTCAAAATAAAAGCTGGTAACAGTGACTGTCGAGCATTTGGTGTCTATAGTTAAAAAAAATTACATAAATCAAATCAAAATTTGTTTATTTGCTTTTAAGTGATGCAGCCAACATACTTTTTTTTCCAGAGTGACCATGACTGACTAAAAGTACGCTGTAAAAAACGAACCTGCATGCAGAGTCCTTTCATATGTTGATGTGCGGCGTGATTGGTGCTTACAATTGTTCTGAAGTCAGATCATATCTATTCTGACAAGAGATCAATAAAGAAATAAAGAGCATCTCGGGATAAAAAGGATCTTTTTTACACTGAAGGCCGCACAAAACAAACAAGAGTTACAGACTTTATTTTTGTTCTCATAAAATATAAATAAAATAAAAATAAGTTGAAAATGATCAAAATAAAGTTGAAGTGTAACGAGTGTCAAGTTACTCTTAATGTCTTTAAACTCTGCGTCTGCCTCTCCTCTTCTTGTACTGCCCTGACATCATTAGAGCTCAGTATCACGTCATATGATCTGCTAAATTAAAAAAATAC
Organism: Brachyistius frenatus; assembly: GCF_029030835.1. Taxonomy (NCBI): domain Eukaryota; kingdom Metazoa; phylum Chordata; class Actinopteri; family Embiotocidae; genus Brachyistius; species Brachyistius frenatus. The sequence goes on from NW_027210962.1 coordinate 8,755, forward strand.
AGATATTTTCTCACTATTATGGCTATATTAGATTATCTATGGCTTCTTTTATACCGCTAGCGATTAACAGGATTTCTAGTGCACACGATCACCACGGTGCCATGCACTTCTACGGTCGGAGCAGAAGACGGCTGCTCGGGAGGAGGACGACTGACTGATGTGGGAATGACTTGACAAATATATGAAACATTTCCTCGTTGGATTTAACATCATTTTTCAAAAATAAAGGTTTAAAAATCAGAATCGGGTCAACTTTGTTTCATTTGTTTGGTCAAGGCAGTGGGCAAAGCCTGTCACAGTGATGCATAGAGATGGCAGCACATACTGAACCTCTGAAGATGAATTCTTTAAAGAAATGTGATGAGCAAAGGCCACGAAGCAAAGCTGGACTTGAGTCCAACACACGGGGGGCTCGGAGAGGAGACGACCGCTTACAAGTGCTACGAACAGGATTTATTTAAATCTGTAAGTAATCTGAATACTGTTGAAGTTGGATTTTTGCTGAACTGTTCATCCAAATTTGTGAGAAAGTTTCACCTTTTAAAAAACAACAACTAATACATCTCCTCCATCTTGTGGAGGGACTCTGTCAGAACTGTTTTAGTTCATGTTGTCGACATTTGTAATTAACACAGAACACCGTTCACAGAAACAGTCAGGCTGCAGCCAACAATTATTTTCATCCTCAATACAGCTGACGGTAATTTTCTTCTTTTGACAGATTTTTAATTCATTTTCAGTCTCAGCAACTTTCCAAAAACCTAAAACTGTTGCAAAAGTGTAAATATTTATGTTTGATATGTTGGCAGCTTTTGTCAATTTATGATGAAGCAATTCTTTAAATTGTTGAAGATTAATGCAGATCATGTTTCTTGTTTTTTAAACTTGATGAGGATGAAACTGAGTCGGTGTTTGCGTACTGACATCAGGAGGATACCTCATTAGTTCAGCCGTCTCTAACTGCTGATTAACAGCTGCTGTGTCGATGATTAGAGACCAACTAATCCCATTTTTAACTTTGTAACTTTGCCGAGTTTGTGACTGATGCTCCAAAACTGAAACTGAAACTGGCATTAAGTGACAATTATCATTTTATTCGTCTGAGTCAACATCCAGCAGCTTCCAGATGTATAAACTTCTGGTGTATTAGATGCAAAATTAACAAATGTACCACAGAGCTGCTGTCAATCAAGGTTTTCTGTGTGCTGTTTTGACTCGTATGTAGGAAATGATCCATTAATGGATCACTGAAATCCAACTACAGAGAGGAGTAAAGATGTGGATGGAAGCGGTGACACTGTAACGTCATGAACTCTTCAAGCTTCCCTGTATCTGGCCGTCAGATGGGTTTCATCCGTCCACCGTTTCATCAGACATAAATAAAGTGTGGCAGCAGGAGGAGACGGTGGACGTGTCCTGCTGCAGACCGACGCTCAGACATTATGAAGGGCTACAATCACTTTCTCTGCTCCGGTTAAAAACAACAAAGATGCTGCCGAGCCGTTGTGTCGACGGTCGGCTGTCGGTTGGATGACGAGGGAGAACAGTCGGTGTTATTAGCCATGGAAGTGTTGAGTCGAGGTTAGCGGTGACTGAGCTGCAGAAACATCCACAGTGTCCAGATCAGGGGGGGCGAACTTCCTTTAAAGGGTAACGAAGAAAGTTTGTTCCTGTTCCAGAGGATCAAGTGATCATTTACAGAATATCTGCAGGGGCTTAAAGTTAAAGATTTCTCTTTACAACCCAACAGTTAGTTCTGAAATGTTGAACTGTTCCTTTCAATTATTGGTTCGTTGTGTTTTGCTTCCAAGAGTCTGAAGTGAGGCCTTAAAAAAAACATGTTTACGTGCTAACAACCCCGTTTCCAAAAGAAGTTGGGACACTGTGTAAGATGTAGATAAAAACAAAATGCTATGATTTGTAAATTGCATAAACCCATATTTAATGGAAAATAGACAAAAGACAACATACCAAATGTTGAAACTGAGGAATTCGTTGTTTTATGAAAAATAAATGCTCATTTTGAATTTGATGACAGCAACCGGTCTCAAAAAAGCTGGTACAGGGGCAACAAAAGACTGGAAAAGTTGTGTGACAAAAAAAAAAAAACACCTGGTGAAACATCTGACAACTAATTATGTTACCATGGCAACAGATCAGTAACATGATTGGGTATAAAAAGATGATTTCAGAGAGGCAGAGTCTCTCAGTAGTGAAGATGGGGAGAGGTTCACCACTCTGAAAGACTGTGTTGGAAAATAGTTCAACAATCTAAGAATAATGTTCCTCAACGTAAAACTACAAAGAATTAGTAGATTTCATCCATATCCATATGGATATCATTAAAAGATTCAGAGAATCTGGAGAAATCTCTGAACACAAGGGACAAGGCTGGAAACCAATATTGGATGGTGGTGATCTTCGGGCCCTCAGGCAGCACTGCATTAAAAACACACTATTCTGGAGTGGAAATCACTGCATGGGCTCAGGAACACTTGTGAAAACCACCGTCTGTGAACACAGTTCGTTGAAATCCTATATAAGGCCAGAATGGGACAACATTTCACTTCCAAAACTCCAACAACTAGTCTCCTCAGTTCCCAAACATGCTGTAAAACAAAGTGATGCAACAAAGTGGTAAACTTGATCCCGTCCCAACTTTTTTGAGACATGTTGCTGCAATCAGATTCATAATGAGCATATATTTTTAATAAAACAATACAATTTCTCAGTTTCAACAGGTGATATGTTGTTTATGGTCTATTTTTAATCAAATATGGGTTTATGTTATTTGCAAATCATTGCATTCTGTTTTTATTTATATTTCACACAGCGTCACAACTTTTTTTGGAAACGGGGTTATAAAAGTTATAAAACAGTAAAAGGAAGCAAATCCTCATGTTTGTAGCAGCAATCAGCAAATGTTCAATATTTATTTAGTACTTGATAAAGAATTCCAATCAGTTATTTAAAATGGCAGTAATTAATTTTATGCCAAATGACTGATTAATTAATCAATTTATCCAGCACTGGACCGAAGGCAGCAGTTTTAAAAAGCTCTGTCTTTGCAGCTCTTTCTACACAATTAAACAGGACTGGTTGATTACTTTTCATGTTTTTATCAAACCATATAAAGCTACTGGTCATATAAATGTACATGATCGTGGTTGGTTACCTGTCTCGGTGGACAGTAACGTGGACCAGCTGCTGGTAGTTTCCCACCTGGTCTGTGCAGCTCTCATTTCACCCGTGTAGGGCGCAGAAGTCGAAGTCTGCGAAGGCCTCCTGCTGCTCGGAGGAGAGCGTGAAGGGCTTGGACGGAGGCGACAGGACCGGCTGCAGTCGCGTGAACTCGCTGTCGAAGTTGCTGACGTCGACGGACTCTTTGATTGACGGCAGGAACGGCGGCTTCAGTTTCTTGGCCAGCAGCGCTTCCCAGTCGATGGTCTAAACAAACACAAAGTGAATACAAAGATGTTCAGAGGTTGAACAGTTAACTTTTTATCTGAGAGGAAATGTTGGATGAAGAAGGAGAGTGATTCACCTCAAAGAATTTCTCCCCTTTGACCTCGTTTGCGTCCCTCTCTCCGGCTCCGAGCCTCTTCAGCGGGTTCTTCTTCAGCAGCTGGAAACAGAAGAGGTTTGTTGTAGAAAACAATCAGATCCCTGCTCGACTGGTAGATTACACATCTGATTGTTGCAGCTGAAACTCTCAGATTAACATTTTCAACAAAAAATATTATCCTATATTCTATTTGAGATCTGCAGACGTTTATAAATACCAAATTATGGTATGTTGAATTAAAGAAATTGGATATAACATGATTTATTATGCTTTGTGATGAAGTGGCTACACGCCCAGGGTGAAAGTCAGCTGGGATATCCTCCAAACCAATCGTGTTCAGAATAAAGGGTATGGATGGATGGATGGATGGATGGATGGATGGATGGATGGATGGATGGATGGATGGATGGATGGATGGATGGATGGATGATGGATGGAAGGAAGGATGGATGGATGATAGATGGATGGATGGAAGGAGGGATGGATGGATGATAGATGGAGATGGATGGATGGATGGATGGATGGATGGATGGATGGATGGATGGATGGATGGATGGATGGATGGAAGGAAGGAAGGATGGATGGATGGATGGATGGATGGATGGATGGATGGATGGATGGATGGATGGATGGATGGATGGATGGATGGATGGATGGATGGATGGAGGAAGGATGGATGGATGGATGGATGGATGGATGGATGGATGGATGGATGGATGGATGGATGGATGGATGGATGATTCATTGGACAACCCGGTTTCCAAAGAAGTTGGGAAGCTTTGTAAAATGGAAATAAAACCAGAATGTGATGTTTGCGAATCATGTAAATCCATATTGAACTGAAAATAGACCAAAGACAACATATCAAATGTTGAAACTAAGAATTTGTATTTATGCTCATTTTGAATATGAAGTTGGGACCGGGGCTACAAAACACTGAAAAAGTTGTCTAATGCAAAAAAACCCAACTTTTTTGCAAATGAGGTTGTAATGAATGGGTTTTTACATTTTATTTTATTAAGTACCAAAAACCTTCAATAAAACGTGTATTTATTCATTTTTGTGTATATTGTTTGTGTGTGTATTTATACATTGGTATTTTATTTATTTGCTATACTTTTTCTAAAAATATTTCTTCTTATTTTTATTATGCGTGTATTTTGTACCTTTTTTTCCGAACTGTGTTGTTATGCTGCTGCGACGACTGAATTGCCCCACTGCGGGAATAATAAAGTCTAAAACCTTATCTTATCTTATCTTATCTTAAAACATCTGAACAATATATACAGTATTTTTTTACTTTAAACCTGCTAAAGGATCAAGTTAAGGGTAAAGTCAGTTTAAGGAGTTAATTATTCTGATCTTTCTTTCTGATTAGCACATATTTCATAAAAAGCCAACTCAGCACATACAGTACGTGACATAAAGGTGTTATTCTTGCATGCACCACATCAGTAAACTGCACGAGTATTCAGAATTCAGGATTCAAGATGCTCATTTGATTGTTCGTGAAGAGAGAAGATGATGTCATATTACCTTCTGGATGATGGCGACAGCATCAGGAGGAAGAGAAGGTGGATACTGCACATCATCGTTGACGATGCTGTCGAACACCTCCTCCTCATCTTCACCAGGGAACGGAGACTAGCAGCGGAGCAGAAAGATGCTGAGTCAGCCGTTTCACTTTGCATTGATAAGTAAGTCATTTATAGCTTGTAATTCAAACATTAAAATATGGACAGATTAAATCAGAAAGAAAAATCCTGTGTTAGAAAAAAGGGGCCGTAAAAGCAGAAGGGGGCGGAGCTTCAGCGGTCTACTGAGAACTGAATATGCGCCAACAACCTCTCCAACCAGCATCTCGTAGATGAGGACGCCCATCCCCCACCAGTCCACCGCGCGGGTGTAGTTGTCGTCTGTCAGGACCTCCGGAGCCAGAAACTCTGGAGTGCCGCAGAAAGTCGAGGTCCGATCTCCGTGACCCATCCCTGTGTCGGGACAGGACAGTCATCACAGGTCAACCCGTCAGGAGCCGGGAGTCGGCTTTCAATCAGGGATCATAAAGACGAATAATTAGAGCCTCTATGTCGGGGGAGACACACAGAGATCAGAGGACAGAAACACAGCAGAGATGCTCACATTGAGCTGGAAACAAACGGCTGCTCAGAAATTAGGTCAATAACACAAATACAAGATTTTTGGCAGGACTGCAACAGAGGGGGCGGGGCTATAAGTTCCACTGAATGCGGCGACTTTTACAATTAAAAGAAAGAAAAGAATGAATGCTTTACACGTATGTGAACCACAGATGAAGGGACGTGATGTGATACGGTGATACGTGGACAGACAGAAAATAAGGAACTGAGGAAAAGTAAGCAATAAACATTGTTTTTGTGAGCTTCATTAATTGAAAAAAATAAAGAAATGGACATAGAAAAAAACATGCACTGAAATGAAGATGTGATAAAAAAAAAAAAAAGGAAAAAAAAGTGTTTTCACATAATAGAAGCTGATTTAGCTGGTTTGGGTGGAGCTCAGCTGTGTGAATAAATACTACCAAACATGAGCAGCTCTCAGACACTTTCATTTTGTCAAAGTAGCTCTCAGAGTAAAAAAGGTTGGAGTTCCCTGATCTATGTGCTGCTTTGACTTACAGCAGCATCAATGTGACTTCAATAGAAAACATCAAGCGTGCTGCTAATTATTCTGACTCAGATACTCAAACCAACACGGGGATAATTGAGTATTGAGAATTCTATAAATCAGTCAAGTTGCAGTGAAGTGATGAATCAAACATAAGTTGTATTTGGTTTGAAAGTAGAAGAGTCAGGTGACAATAAACAAACTCAACTCACCTTCTTTACAAAGTCCAAAGTCGGTGATTTTCACAAATCCATCTGCATCCATCAGCAGGTTGTCCAGCTTCAGATCTCTGTCATAAAACACAAAGCAGGTCCAGTGAAAGCTGCAGTTTGTTTGCAGTCACATGACGTCACTTTGGCCGGTGCGACCTACCGATAGATGATTTTATTCAGATGCAGGAACTCTAAACCCAGCAGGACGCATGCAGAATAAAACCTGCACACAACAACAACAACAACAACAGATGTTGAATTATTGATTATAATAATGAATGAAAACACACTTGCTGCACCACAATGCTCTTAAATGAGATAAATAGCATATATGCTAACAGCGGAGAATCTTTAGAGGGCAGGAGGACGGTCACACCTGGTCTGGGCCTCCGAGAAGACGTTGTTGTGGATGTGGATCATGAGGTCGCCGCCGGGTAAATACTCCATGACGAAGCAGACGTGGTCGCTGGTCTGGAAGCAGCCGTGCAGGTTGACCAAGAACGGATGTCTGGACGCGTTGATCATCTCAAAGATCCGCTTCTCGCTCATGAGGCTGCAGAATAATGTCCCAGATTAGCGTGAGTCACTCTGAACTCAGACCCGGAGGACGCGGTGACACCTTTAAAAACTTGTCCTGTTAGGTTTTAACTCGTATTGAGGAACGTGTCCACAAGTAAACCAATCAACCAATGGTTGCAGAGCGTGAAATAGACACGCCGGTCCACTACAGCAAAACGTGAAATAGACACGCTTTGGCCTCTCTAGGCGTGAAAGTTACACGTTCTGGAAGTGTGAAACTTGCATGTAAATGTCATGTGACGCAGGATCATGTGACCGAGGTCCCACTACAGAGACAACAAAGGAGATGTTTTGGCAGTACTAGGCCGCAGACAGCTGACATGGCAGAAAAGCTTTTCCTGATAAAGCCTTTCCCAAAGCCCTCATACATTTACTTACGATACATTAGGATCATTGGTAAGCACATGGTTGGGGTTACGAAACAATCCGAATCCCAACCTGTTGTTTTAGCTATAAGTGAAATTTTCCTGTAAATCACATGGTTTAATTTTTGTCCACAGCAGGAAAACATGTAGCTTTACTCACCTGTCCACTTCATCCCGAGTCACGATGTCTCTTTTCTTCAGGGCTTTGATGGCGTACAGTTTTCCCGTCTTCTTAAACTCCGCCAGAAGGACCTGGACAGAAAACATTCACAATCACCTGGCTGAGGACAAACAGGAGAAGTTCTGGACGAGCTCGACAACTTTAAAAAGCTGTTACCTTCCCAAAGTGTCCTCGGCCCAGAACGGAAATATACATGAAAGCTTCCATCTGCATCCTCGTGAGACAAAAAAAGACCAAAAAAAGACTTCAGTCTTAACTTTCAGAGTGTGATGGTGTCTGTGTGTGTGTGTGTGTGTGTGTGTGTGTGTGTGTGTGTGTGTGTGTGTGCGTGCGTGCGTGCGTGCGTGCGTGCGTGCGTGTGTGTGTGTGTGTGTGTGTGCGTGCGTGCGTGCGTGTGTGTGTGCGTGTGTGTGTGTGTGTGCGTGCGTGTGTGTGTGTGTGTGTGTACTTTAGAGCTGAGACAGGCTGATCTTCACTTCCCTCCGTGTTGTTTATGGACGACTGCAAAGAGAGACAAAGTTTGGAACATTTTACTGTCCAGAAACCAAATCACAGCTCGATCAATCAAACTTTTTCTGTTTTCTGTCTTCTTGTCTACTGGATCCATCCAGAGCATCAACGATCGTCTTTACTAAAAGAGACTGATGCTTCCCTCTCTGTTGACTTTGGAGAGACTTTCTTCACATTAAAGAGTTGTTTGTAATCGTAAGATCCCACAGAAGAAGCTGTGAATCTTTTTTTTTTTTTAAAGCTGAAATCATGTGAAGGCAATAATCATTTGTGTGATCTGGTGGATTACATCAAAACAACTCTAAATAGTACGTCTCAGCATACGAGGTAACAAATAATGTTTGATCCCAGATCCCAACAAACCAAATGTATGTTGGAGAGGAATGATGTGGGACGAATGCAAGTTTAGAGAAAACACACAACATACTATGCAGGTTACAGGTTCAGCCTTTAGCAAATATAATTTATTTAAATACAACTGTTCCAACTTTGACAACAGTAAATATGAAGGAATCTAAAGTTTCATACAGAAAATGTAGTCGTTGAAGCTGCATTTGCAGATTTTAGAAAAACGTCTTTCCTGTACTTGTTCACTTTTAAAAATAGAGCCAAACGAAATGTGGGACGTCGTCTCGAGATGTGGGAGATGGGATGAAAACGCTATGCAGTCCCACATAAAGATTTTTTTTGTTGCATTTACCAGCTGTTCTCGCAGCGCAGGCACAGACGATGTTTGGTGAGGTGCAGTGAGGACGCCGGAGGTGTCGTCTGCCTGGTCGCGGCCGGTGGGAGACGGCTGATCTCCAGCGATGCTGAGTCGGATGACTGGAGCGTCGCTGCACAGATCAGTGGCGGAAGAAGGATTCAGACCGTTCACTTCAGAGCACCAATATGTCAGTAATAAATACTTCATTTCAGTGTTTTTCAAGAGTATTTCCAGAAAACATACCTCAAATATCAACAGTAAAATGTCCTTTGAAACGGATTACTATTATTATTATTATTATTACATCGCTTTACTACATTGTCAAAACTGATGTATGCTGTTTATTTTGTATGTAGTTAAGTCATTTAATCCAGTGGTTCTCAACCTATGGGTCGGGTCCCGCCAAAGGGTCACAAGATCAATTTGAAGAGTCGTGAGATGAATAATGAAATTAAAAGGAGAAGAAAAAATACTCAGTCCAAACTTCATATATGACTGGACCTCGTATTAAAATGCCAGAAGGCTGTAAATTTGAAAGGGATGCAGGAAGTGACGACATTTTGCACTCGCAATGCCGATCCCACTGTGACAGTCCAGCCAAAAACTAATTCTGCCACACACTATTCATTTTCTGGAGTTTCTTTGCTATTTTTTGTGAAATATTGGATATTTTTCCTCTTTGGGTCTAAAACCATAATTTTAATGAAATGAAGTTTAGAAAATAAAACGTCTCTTTAGTGGAAATGTCAAAAACCCACAGACATGTTAAATTAGACAAATATACCAAACTAGATTTCTTTTTTAAGTGTCAAAAAGATTTGGGAACCACTTAATCTTTCACAATTTATTGTATATTAGAAGCTTTTAATGTGTGAAATCTAGTTTTTACTGTAAAATGAGTGTGTTGGAGTTCAATATTTCCCTCTAAATTGTAGCAGAGTTCAAGTATAAAGTTATTTCCAACTGGAAAATAAGTTGGTCCATGGTATAGTTACTATAGTTATAGTAAAGCCTGATATCTGCTGAGCTGTAATGCTTTGTCATAAAATAAAACCTAAAATCCAAACGCTAAATAAACATGGTGTTTCATGTCTTGTGAACGAGATGGAGAGGAGAAGCGTGTTTTACACTTCACTATCTGACGCCGTGTAAAACCTGAGGATGTTTCTGACCTCGGCAGTGAGGTGGTGCTCTGAGGCTCCTTGTCGGCGGGGTGTGCGGCGTTGTTGGCCACCAGGTCGAGGGTCGTGGACAGAGAGCAGCTGAACGTGGTGAAGGAGCTGTAGCGAGGCAGGATGTTCATCATCAGATGACCCCACGTGGCAAAGTTCATGTTCATCTGGGCAGCTCTCAGAAAGTTCTTCCCTGAGGAGCAAAACAAGTGTGTGAAGCCACAACAGGTAAAGAAAGTGACATGTTCAAATATTTTAACAGCACCGAGTTACACTGCAGAAACAAATACACAATAAGCATGACTTCAATGTGCAGGTTGTGCGTGTGCACCTCTCTCTTTAGTGAAGATGCAGCGCTGACGTCTCAGTTTCGGCTGCCACTCGACCACAGTGTCAATAAATCGAAGCTGTAAAACACACAGAAAATAAATTCATTCTTAGTATGTCAACATGCAGTAAAAAACAGTCGAGCACAAAAACAAAACATTTCCAAGTACAAAAGTAGAAACAATGAGCTCAACAGTGTTTTTCAGTCCATTAAAGTAATGAGAAGATGGTATTGAATTATAGCTGAAGAACATATCTCAGCTCAGCTTTGTCTTTTCCTCGTCCTCTCAAATTGATCAAACAATGTCTTCGTTAGAAAACGTGTGTGTGTGTGTGTGTGTGTGTGTGTGTGTGTGTGTGTGTGTGTGTGTGTGTGTGTGTGTGTGTGTGTGTGTGTGTGTGTGTGTGTGTGTGTGTGTGTGTGTGTGTGTGTGTGTGTGTGTGTGTGTGTGTACGTACCTTGGTGTAGAGGAGGCCCTGCGGCTCCAGACGTAACTTCCTGTTGTTATTCGGACTGTCCATCATCTCTCCCAGTCGCAGGAACTTGACGGCACACATCGCCCTGCGGCCGCCCCAGAAGACGCTGACCTCCAGCTCTCGAGACTGTCGTCAGTTCAACAGAAGAACACAATCAGAAAAACTGTATTTTTACAGTCTGAGGGTTTAACTGGGGAAACGTAACGAATGAAGAAAATGGATGATGAATTTACTCTTTGCTACTCAAAAGTAACATTTAATCTTGGTTTGATCCAGCTGCAGTTCAGTGTTTCATTTGTAAATGGATATTCAATCAATATTTCCAATTTGGAAAACACATTTTTACAAGATTTCAGGATTGTATTGTTTTTTTGGTTCCAACATTTACAAATGAAAATGCAGAACAGATAACACAAACAAACAAAAAAGCTTTTATCTTATTATCCCCAAACAGAAGGCATAATTTTACAGGATCATATATTTTTTTTTTTATAATAATGTCAAAAATGATCATAATTTTTTTTCTTTCTTTTTCTGATTTCAATGTTTTACTAGCATTTTTATTATTACATTAGCTCTGTTCCATTTCCTGATGACCTCTCAGCACCAAACAGGGTTTTAGTTGTTAACTTTTCTAATTAATGACCAAAAGTCTGTCGTGAGGGACCCCTGCTGGCGTCAGACACAACTACAAACATAAACCTGTGCATACAGTCTATGGTGCAGTGTATAGTAGTTGTTATAAAAAATAAAAAATAGAAGGGCACAACATTGTGCAACAGCTTCCCCCTGCTGGTCACAAAGAGGAATGACTTCATAAGGGTGAAATATGGAGTACGTGAATGGAGAGAATCCAAATCTTTTACTTAGTTAAATGTAGCATCATCCCAAAGTAAAAATTACTCCTGAATATTAAGTACTGTAGTATAAAATTATACTTCAGTACAATCAGCTGCAAAATGATGACGATAAAAAGAGTGCTGGAGATGCAGAATTACCTTTTTCTCATGATTTGAGTGTACCGATAAAAGTGGAACTACTTTTAAGTACTATATAATGCAAACTGCAGGGCAGCTAGTCAATAACATTTTATTTTTTGCATGTTGCATGTAAAACTTTAATGCAAAATGATAATTTTAATTTCCCTGTTCCAGCCTTTATCTGCCGGTAAAGTTGATATCTGCACCAGAGTGTCACAAAGTTCTGTGAATTCATCATACAAGGTGAACATAATGTCATGTATGCTACACAGGAACGAAACAGTTTCAAAATCACGTTGTGTCTTTATAATTAAACGTTTTTAAATGTTAAAACAGGACAATCGAGACGACAACAAACACACCGTAGGCATTTACACAAAAATGACACTATAACTGCCATGACAAAAAATACATCATTAAAATTGTGACAGCTAAAATGCTAAAAGATGAAATTTGAGTATACAGTGACATTTAAGCATTTCACACACACTTACTTTCTAACTATCATCTGCCATGTGCCATGTCTGCAGCTGCAGCGTCAACTAAAGGTGTGTAAACGCTCCTCTATAAAACTGAAACTGAGTAACAAAGTGGTCTCAACTCAAAGTGCAATGGAGCTGCGTCAGGTGTCTCTGTGTGTTGAAGAGGACGGCGAGTTGTGAGTCGAACGTCTGAAAATCAAAATCAATTGTACATTTTCCACCTCAGTATCACGGCAAAGCGTGAAATAGACACGCCGGTCCACTGCAGCCAAAAGTGAAATAGCCACGCTTAGGCCTGTCTAGACGTGACAGTTACACGTTTTGAAAGCGGCAAACATACATGCGCGTAAATGTCATGTGACGCAGGATCATGTGAACAAGGAACCGCAACAGATGCAATAAATCACATTCTTTCACAGGATAAGAGGTCGGGAGGGGAAGGGGGGGTAAACTAAATTTTCTTGTAAACCACACGGCTCTACACATGCGGTAGGTTTCATTTTCATCCACTACAGGAAAATGTGTAACTTTCACGCCTAGATAGACCAAAGCGTGGTTATTTTACGTATTGCCGAAGTGGACCGGCGTGTCTATTTCACATCTTACCGTGATACCGGGTTGACCTTTACGCTTTGCAATCATGAAGAAGAAACTTTCACACTCAAAAGACATTATGGTAAATTACATTATAACGATCTACATCAGGGGCCTCCGACCTTTGTACCTCTGAGACCTCCTGCGATCTACCGGTTAGACGTGACCGACTGGCTGCAGACCCACGATCTACATTATACACTGATATTTAAGTCTGACATTAGTAATGACGGTAAATAATAATGTAATACTGCTTTTGTTTTTTATTGTGGACATTAATTCTTAACTGCTGAGTTCAGTCGACAAATTTAACTGAAGCATATAATCAAAACTAAGCGTGTTTATGGGATGGTGAGCAGTCAGGTTTCTCCTGGTTAAAACCAGTGGAGACCCTGACGTGCTCCTAACTGTTAGTGTGTGACTGGACCCACCCGCTCCAGCTGGATGAAGAAGGTCTGATCCCAGCTCAGCCTGCTGACCGCTGCACGGCACGTCCGACCCACCATCCGGCCATCCAGCCGGAGCACCGCACTGACCTCTGCTGGGACACGGAGAATACGACCGAGAGTGACCTCAAACATAGAAACTCATTCATAGTAATACACTGACTGTAGACACCCAAAAATGACTGTGGATTTTCATCATTTTAAGTCTAGATATTGAGTCTATTCCCACGGAGACACGTACAAAAATTCAGCAGCAAGCAGGTCGTCCTCGTACTTCAAAAACTGCACACTGATAAAGACTTCATGCTTAGGTATCATTTATCTTCTCCGTTCAGTTTGAGGGAAATATTAAGTAAATGTCAACATCCTCGGCAAAGGACATAATTTAATTAAATGGAATAAGCCCACTGATAATAGTATATTAACCTCTAAACAAGCATTTCATACTTTAAATAAGCATTTTAATAAAGAAAATTTCAGAAAAACATGTTAGAATATCTGTAAGTATCAAACGTACATCGATGGAAACAAAACAACAAATGACTTCAGAGAGCCACTTTGATTTAAGATTATTTTTTATCAAACTTCTTACCAACCAGGTCAAATGTTTTTCATACACATCTAAACGTGTAATCTACCCAAACTCATCTTCATATACAGCTGTCTGCATTTCTGTGTTTTACTATCTTTTAAATTGTAATTTTTTTGTGTGTGTTGTTAATATTTCACGAGTTCCTTATAATCACGAAGGAGTCGGACAATGAATAACTAAAAATGCACCAACTAAATGTCTTTCTTATTATTAGAATTACTGCCAAAAAACTTCAATCTCTTAAGAGCCTATCTTTGGAAATCATTCAGAGACTGCAACTTTTTTCTGTTACTATATTAGTATTTACATTTTTACCTTTTGTTGCTGCAAGAACTGAACTGCGCTTGCCTCATTCTACTGAATCTTTATTAGGAAAATCAGAAACAAGCTAAACTTTGAGCAAAACCTTCAAACAAAACTACACAAAAAAACACTAAACGCTTTAAAAGTGCATAATGTGCACTCACGAGGAGACGTGTCGGTGTGGCGAGCCGCTGATGAGCTGTCGTCGGTGGGACTCGGAGGAGTTTCCTGCTCTGAGTCTGTCAGAGGTTTCAGTAAATCCTCACATCCCAGAAGCCTGACTTCAAGTTTACCTGGAAAGAACATTCAAAAACAGACGATAACTCATTTTACAAAAACATCCTGAAATTCTTAAAAAAGAATTTGTTTGTTTTACATTTGTTGTTTGTTTGTTTTGCATTTCAAAATAAAACCTTGACACGTTGTCAGCACAGATAAATGTCTGGAGCTGCACGCTGCACTTTCACAGCCTCATTTTCCTCCTTTCACTGTCGTGCTGAAAGCTGTGGAGCGCAAATTCACCGCCAGTGTTTTCGCTGCTCTGAGACTCATTCTCATTATTCGCTGCCAACAGAGCAACTCCAGGATTTGTCTCCTGGTTACATCATCAAAAGGCTTCTTTTTTTTTTTCCCCCGTTTTTGCCTCGTGCAGGGAAAGACCAGCTTACAACTGAAGCGCCCAAAACCAACAGATTACATGTCCTGACTATCCACTGCCAGAGGTCAGTGTACGGTAAACCGTGCTCAAAACTGGGCACAAGAGAGAGGATGCATGTTAGATAGAACTAAAATATTAACTTGTTACATTTTTTTCTTTAAAAGAAAAGTGATTTTGAAAATTACTGGGGAAAAAAAACAAAACATTTTTTTACAGCTCAGAATTTTCCAAGTGACTTCCCATAAATGTTCTTTGATGTTTTCTGGAAATAACTCTAATAATTAGAAAAATAGAGACAGCATTCGACTACTACAAAGCCATTAATTAATTCCACTAACAAAATGTGAAGGCGAGTACATAAAGAATAGAAATTCTGTAATAAATCAATTTATTTGGATTAAAAATGCAGCAGTTCTTTCAAGAAAAATGACTTTTACATAATTATCAGGGGAAATTATCAGGAAAATATTGACCCAAACAATAAAGTGGTACCCTGAAGAATCCCTCATCTCACACTTAAAAATCTGCCTTCATAGGAAACACAATGTTTCATTAAATCAAACGGATTTAAAAAGCCCCGTTGTTCACTATAGTGCATTTATTTTACCATTTAAATGCCTGAAAGTTTCCACACTGACATAAAAACTCCCCATCAGTCCCATGTTATGACAGCAGTGTTCAAAAACAGCCCAGCGTGTGTTGGTACCGGTCAAGGAGGCGGGTCTGATGGAGAAGATGGACGGCGAGGAGGACAGGGGACAGCCAGGACACCCAGGTCCGGGGTTTTGGGGAGACGTCGGTCCCTCGGAGGGGTCGAGCTCCGTCCCAGGCGGCTGCAGAGGCTCCGACTGCGTCTCCTTCGGGCATCTCTCCAGCGACAGCCGCAGAAGATCCAGCTTCTGGGAGGACTCCTGCACCCGCGACTGGGCCTGACAGGAAGATAAACATTGTGTTGTTATGTTTGGCCTGTTAAACATAGTGCTCTTTGGTATTTTGGGATGCGGTTAGTGGTCCTCCGCTTCCAACACAGACATTTCCCAGACTTTTGGATTTTAACTCGATCTGAAGATTTTTGCTATTATTTTGTACTTTTGTTAATTATAGGACTTGAACTAATCAGGATAATACTCTGACCACAACTGAACAGGATCAAAAAGACTCTTTATTTTGGTTGCATATTAATGTCCTAACTTAACCCTTAAAAGGGTTATGTTGGCTGCATTAGACCATTCAATACAAACAATGAACACTGTATTACTAGTTTCCATTCAGCTTCCACGTGACATAGAAATGAAAATGCCACCTACGTTGTTTAATGTATTATAATAAAAATCGGCATTTATTTGCATCACGAATACTGAATGATATTATTATAAGGTAACAGACTCATTCTCAACAACATTACTTCGAATTATTTTCTATTCAAATAATGCCAACTCTATTACACATTTTCATACTCCCACTAGTACTAATGTGTAAAACATTGTAAGGGACTACAGCTTGCATACACACTGGATTGGTCTTGAAAGGTTCCTCATGTATGATTGGAGGCCTGTTTCAGAGGCCTGACAATAATTCAGTTATTACAAGAACGAAAATGAGTCTGGTTTAAGATACTGAATATCAGCACCAATCTATATATTTGTACCTAAAATATGTTTTAAGGGAAACCAAATATTGTCAACATATTATATGTCGCTAAAAGTTGTTCTCCAATACAGTTAACAGGTAAAACACAATAGGGTAACTTGAAAACAAAAATCAATCCTGAGTACAGGCTGAATCTACCCCTGCATGTTTAGATTCAGATGTGCATTACAATCCAACCCGGTACCACAGCAAAACGTGAAATAGACACGCTGGTCCACGACAGCAAGCCGTGAAATAAACACGCTGATCCATGACAGCAAAACGTGAAATAGACACACTTGATCTGTCTAGGTGAGAGAGTTTAACGTTTTTTGTTCCTGTAGTGGATGAAAATGACACCTACTGCATACACACAGACATGTAATTTAAAGGAAAATTTAAGTTTTAGGAAAAACCCATGGTTGGGGTTCGTGACAGGGCCGAATTTATTTATGATTTATGTTACTTTTAAGTGTGTGTAAGTTTCACACTTACAAAACGTGAAACTGTCACGCCTAGAGAGGCTAAAGCGTGGCCATCTCACGTTTTGCTGAAGTGGGCGAAGAGGGCGTGTCTATTTCACGCTTTGCTGTGACACTTGGTTGTACAATCAGCCTTCTGCCTCCTCTAAAGTACAATCACTGGGTGGAGAGTCCTACCTCGGCCAGCGCCTTCTGGTCCAGCGACGAGATCCCTTCCAGTTGCTTCACCACGTCTTTGGCCAGCTCCAGAGCGTCTGTCTCTCTCTGCATGTAGTGCTGCAACTCTGCTAAACAGGCATCCACGGGACTGACGGGGACCGGAGAGACCCCTGAGAGACGGAGGGAGAATTTCAGTAAAATAAGTCCTCATAGATCCTCACAGAAACTATTTTCATTCCTGCAACCAGTATTTGCAAAGCTGAAGTCAGCTGTTTGCTCTTAAATGTCAAGAAAAAGGTCTCAACACTGCGATTTGTGTGTGTCTGGCAATTAGCTGGTACTTATCTGAACGTGTGAAACCTGTAAAACGAGAGATTAAAAAGGATCGGGTCTGACCTGTTAATACAATGAGACCAGCAGGGAATAAAGAACAGTGGAATAAAATGGATTATTGTGGTGCTTTAATTGTGGTTTTGGTAATATTGATTTAAAAATGTTGATTTAATATTTCTTTACTAATTAAAACAAATGACTCAAACATTTGCTTCTTATCTGACATTTGGAAACACTGAGAATTAAAGTGCCTGCAGAAGCAAAGAGGATCTCAATTTCCTGCAGATCGCAATATTATAAGGAATCAATGAGAGGAAGGAGGTCAGGGGTTAGAGAAAGGAAAGAGGCGCTGAAGAAACTAAACTATCAAGTTACATTTCTCATATTTCAAATGCTAGGAATCATTTTGTAAGTTTCAGTTTTCAAATGGAACCAGTTCAGAATAAAATATCTCTTTGACTCGCTGCCTCAATTAATGCCGTTTCATTTTATATAGCAGGCAGAAGGAAGTAGAGCTCAAAATGGGATTTAAATCAAGGTACTGATATCATCATCTAAATCCCTTTGAGGAGTCTAAAACTTGACTGAAACTAAACTAGTACATTTGAATGACCCAAACCTCTTTCAAAGAATAGAAGCAGTGTCGCACATTACTGTCTTTAATTGAACTGAATCATTCATTGAAGCAGAGCGT
This sequence comes from Brachyistius frenatus, assembly GCF_029030835.1. NCBI lineage: Eukaryota > Metazoa > Chordata > Actinopteri > Embiotocidae > Brachyistius > Brachyistius frenatus. Next base: position 26,844 of record NW_027210962.1, read on the forward strand.
TCTCAAACCACATAATCTGGATTAACATCAGCAGGAAAGAAACATGTTAAATATTGATGATGTTTGTCATTTAATATCTTTAATAGCAATAATTTTTTTTTTTTTACCAATTATCCGAATCACAACGCCTTCTATCCCCTTTTTAACTCATAAAAACAGAAGTTTTTGTAAATTGGAATTGCCCAGAAGAAAAGGAGGACGCTGACCTTTGACACTAAATTGTTGTTGTTCTTTTACTTTTTTAAAACAGATTTTTTTTCCCTGCCACATATAAAAAAAATCAACCGTGTCATCCAGGATCTGATCAAACTTATTATCAATACCAACGATTGATTTATTTCCAAGTGAAGGCGTCTTGTTTTCGGAGCCCATCATTACATCTGTACTGGTTCAATAAGAGATTTCAGATTTGGAGGTTTTTGATGCCTATAAATGGCACCACAGCTGTATTATTTCATTTTGTCATAATGTTTTCACTTGTTTCTTGTTTAATGAGCCAAGTTACTGAACATTTAGTGGTCTATTTCTGACTGAGCTACAAGCAGATGTGTCGCCAATGGCAACAGACACAAAAGAGCAATCTGACATTTCATGTACTTTTTCACATGCAGCACATCTTTCTGGGACCGTCTGAGGGAACAACTCTGACCTCCAGGAGTGGAGCCGTCACGGTCTCCGCCACCACCGTCACCATCACCGCCTCCTCCGCCGCTGCCAGCCTGGGTGACTTTGATAATCTGCAGTCGGATCAGCTCGATCTTGGAGCGGCTGTCCTGCAGCATCTGCTGAGCTGTGGACAACATCTGATCCTGGATAACGACATCACACCAAGAGACGACAAGCCTCACTTCATCACTGATCGGGGGTCAGGTGGGACCGGAGCACATTCACAGGCAGCACACTGACAGTCCTGCGCACATAACTCTGTCTCCATACCGGACAAACACCAGAGCCACAAGAGGAGCCGGAGTAAGTGAAGGCAACATGTTCACGTCGGGTTGGAAACAGTATGACTTTGCACTTCACTCACCTCTGGCTGGTTCCTGCTCCTTGCTGAATAAGGACTAATTTGTCATCCTCTGTGGAAGTGGAGGTGGTGGTGGAGGTGGTGGGGAGGGGGGACTTCTCAGGTTGCGCCTCTCCACCTTCACTATCCTTGAAAACACAACAAGTCCCCTGTTGTTATGGTGCATTCACAGACACACTCTAACGGAGGGATCTTCTGATTGCAGCTCCTACATCTTGAGACCTGGATCGCGCAGCCTAGCCCCTCGTTTGTTTTTGCCTCCCTGCAGCCTCCTGCGCAGCCTCCCCTTCCCACTGCATCCTCATGCTCCGCTCTGTAACCAAATCCCTCCCTCTCTGTCTGTCTCTCTCTCTGTCTCTTTTATAGAGTTTCTTTCTGCAGAGGGACGACAGAGGTCCTCCTCGGTGCCAGCACTGCTGCTGCTGCTGCTCTGACAGCGCTCACCGCCTTGCTCAGGGCTCCGGCATTGGCTCGCTGTATGACCACATGTCCCTGCTCTGCAGACCAACCAAAAAGACAAACACAGAGCTCTCTACGGGACAAAAGCAGAGAGAAGCCTGCAGTGCTCAGAAGATTTGTTTAAAACCTGCTTTTACAAGATGACGCCGTGGAAGGCTTTAATAACCACATTTACAGACGTCCAACGTGCATCAGGGTGTAGGGGACACGAAGCAGCTGCTGCTGCACAGGACAGGGCTATGGACAGAACAGGACTATGGACAGAACAGGGCTATGGACAGAACAGGACTATGGACAGAACAGGGCTATGGACAGAACAGGACTATGGACAGAACAGGGCTATGGACAGAACAGGACTATGGACAGAACAGGACTATGGACAGAACAGGGCTATGGACAGAACAGGACTATGGACAGAACAGGGCTATGGACAGAACAGGGCTATGGACAGAACAGGACTATGGACAGAACAGGGCTATGGACAGAACAGGACTATGGACAGAACAGGGCTATGGACAGAACAGGGCTATGGACAGAACAGGGCTATGGACAGAACAGGACTATGGACAGAACAGGACTATGGACAGAACAGGGCTATGGACAGAACAGGACTATGGACAGAACAGGGCTATGGACAGAACAGGACTATGGACAGAACAGGGCTATGGACAGAACAGGACTATGGACAGAACAGGGCTATGGACAGAACAGGGCTATGGACAGAACAGGGCTATGGACAGAACAGGACTATGGACAGAACAGGACTATGGACAGAACAGGGCTATGGACAGAACAGGACTATGGACAGAACAGGGCTATGGACAGAACAGGACTATGGACAGAACAGGTGCACTGCCGGGACGTGAATGTTTACATGCATTCATGACAGCTCTGTGACGGCGGACGTCCTTCTCCTCCTCCTCCTTCTCCTTCTCCTCCTCCTTCTTCTTCTCCTCCTCCTTCTTCTCCTTCTCCTCCTCCTTCTCCTCCTCTTTCTTCTCCTCCTCCTTCTCCTTCTCCTTCTTCTTCTCCTTCTCCTTCTTCTCCTCCTTCTCCTCCTTCTCCTTCTCCTCTCCTCCTCCTCCTCCTCCTCCTCCTCCTCTCAGCTGTCTGTCACATCAGATTGAAACCATGAACGTGAGAAGCCCACACTTGACTGACATCCTTCACCTGCACTTGTTCAGGCGGTTACACTTGAAGAGTCCACTCATCCCGCCATGTGTTCGTGTTCCGGGCTTCAGGGCGGAGCGCGGATTAAATGTCCCCTTTCTTATTGAAAACCTGTAATCATCTCCGGGCCAAGTTGTGTCTGCCGGGCTCATCAGCACGAGCCAGCAGACCGAGGCTCCCGCTTCAGCTGACAGACAGCTCTTTCTAACTGCGCAGGTGCGAGTCGGTCCAACTGGAGGTTCGGCCCGGCCCGGCCCGGCCCGGCCCGGCCCGGCCCGGCCCGGCCCGGCCCGGCCCGGCCCGGCCCGGCCCGGCCCGGCCCGGCCCGGCCCGAGTAAACCGGGTCTTTACTCAATAAATGTGGCCATCACAAATCAGACTAATTTAAGAAATAGCGCTCGGTTGTGCTCCGTTTGCTGGTTTGTGCGCGCGGAGCGTGCCGCGAGCCCGGTCGGAGCGCAGCCGCGAGCTCCGCTTTGGAGGCGGAGCTCGTGCGGCTCCACTCGGAGAGGCGCGTTCGTAATGAAAGGAGCGCGTGAGCGGCGCTGCTGTGACTTCCTCGCTCGTGCAGCTACATTGTGTGGAAGCGGCACGTTGTTGGCTCCCTGCACGCTGAACTTTACACCGAATTCACGTTCTCCTGTTCGGGGAGAAACCAGGTTCGACGCCACCGGCTATTCTCTCAGACGTCTGTAAGTTAACCCAGCTTGCGAAAACATGTCGGCCTCGGCGGCAAAAGTGAGTAAAAAGGAGCTGAACTCGAACCATGACGGAGCGGACGAGACCTCCGGTAAGGGGAATGGCGGCCTCCCTGTTCACCGCCATTTTCACTTTCTTCTCTAACATAATTTGTGGTGCCTGTGGCTGTCATATTTTGAGTAATTCTCGCAGGTATTGCTCTGATCTGTGTTCCACACCGGGAGCCCTCTCCGGGTGTCCTCCGCGGTTGCTGCGTGTATTCAGATTTCGCTCGCAGCAGCTAGCATGCCGCTCCGGCTGCTGTTGTTCCGCTCGCCGCTCACAGGCCGTGTTAGCGCGGCCGCTAGCTGCTCCGGCGTGGCCGCTCGTGTCGACGGCTTCTTACCGGAGCGGCCGTATGCGGTGCAGAGGGGACCGTTGTTCGGTGCGCGGTTGTAAAATGGCCCCAAACGGTGTTGATGTTGATTTTCGGGGTTACTAATCGGGAGAACTTGTCCGCTTCGTGTGTCGCTAGCAGCTAGCCAGCTCGTGTTGTTGTACTGTTACCTAACGAGCTGACGACGCGGTGCTCCGTTACCGGACAAAATGCGTTTAAATCCCGCCATTAGTTGAAACCGGGACGCTGTTTATTTGGACGTTCGCACGCAGGACGCCGCTTCTCGAGCGCTCGGAGGTCCGAGCCTGGCGCCTGTCCCCCGGGCTCCCGGGCTGTGTGCCGTCGGATGTCCCACATTTAAACCACGCGGCCTCGCGTGGAGCAGCCGGCAGGAAGCGGTGAGTCCGGACCGCTGCAGCTGCAGCTCCCGGCCGCCGCGGGAGTCCGGTGTCCTCCTGCACCTTCGACCCGCTCGATGCCGTCGCAGCTCCGTACAAAGGGACAAGTTCAACTACTGCAAACACCCGAAACTTACGGGACTCCGTCTGCTCAGACTCGGACGTGTTTTTCCGAAAAGCACGAGGCTTCGTTTCATTGATCAGAAGTTTATATCCCAGGAGGAGGAAGAAGAGGAAGAAATGAATGTCCCTGAATGTGTAAATCAATGTCCAGAGGGTTTCCGTCCCCGTGGACATTGTTGATGCTCATGTACTCGAGTCCTGCTCGTTTTGTGACCTGATTTTTTAATTGTTTTTTTTAAACAGAGAAAGAGCAGCAAGAAGCTATCGAACACATTGACGAAGTTCAAAATGAAATCGACAGGTAATGAATGTTTTCATGAAATTATAATCTATCTTAATTTGTATAAAATTCAGAGGTGATCACTGCATCTTTCTGAAGGAAGCTGAACTTAATGTTAAAATCAGGTGGTGTACTGTTTATCAACCCCTCTTGCAGAACAATTTAATACACATCAGATGAGAAGAAGTGTGTGAATGGAACTTTTATTTTGTAAACTAGGTTTGTTTATTTAATCCCCCCTCTTTTTTCTTCTTTTTTAGGTTGAACGAGCAGGCCAGTGAGGAGATCCTAAAAGTAGAACAGAAATACAACAAACTCCGTCAGCCATTCTTTCAGAAGAGGTCAGAGCTGATTGCCAAAATCCCCAATTTCTGGGTCACCACGTTTGTCAACCATCCACAAGGTGAGCAAATCAAGAAAAGCTTTTTACTGCTTTTGTCTGTCCAGTTGAGCATCATGCCTAGTTTGTATGATTTTTGTTGTTGTTGAACGGTGACTAAAGTTAAAATGCGATGCGTTCTCACCACAGTATCTGCCCTACTGGGGGAGGAAGACGAAGAAGCACTTCATTACTTGAGCCGAGTGGAGGTGACAGAGTTTGAAGACATCAAGTCGGGCTACAGAATAGATTTTGTAAGTGCTGCAATACTGTGCTCACACGACACAACACAGTGGTGCAAGTTATTTTTTTGTGTGTTCTTTACCCGAGTGTGTTTTTTCTTTTTTTGTTTTAGTATTTTGATGAAAATCCGTACTTCGAAAACAAAGTGCTTTCCAAAGAGTTCCATCTGAACGAGAGCGGAGATCCATCTTCAAAGTCAACAGAAATCAAATGGAAATCAGGAAAGGTACGTGAATCTTTGTGAGGTTGTTGGATTTAAAGTTTAGTTCACAAGGTAGCCATGTAGATTTTCTTTCTTGAGCATCTGTGTTCATCTAGTTTTCCCGTAACTGAGGGATGTTTTGGTACTTTATATTTTCTTCCTGTGTTTGTAGGACTTGACCAAGCGCTCCAGCCAGACACAGAACAAAGCAGGAAGGAAGAGGCAACATGAAGAACCAGAGAGCTTCTTCACTTGGTTCACTGATCACGCCGACGCCGGCGCCGACGAGCTCGGGGAGGTCATCAAGGACGACATCTGGCCAAACCCCCTGCAGTACTACCTGGTACGAGTGCATTCACTGCTCGTTATAATGCATTTCTTTCTTGTGGCGTATCATTTTTGTTCCTGCAATAAGTCGACCTCTTAAAGGAGTTCATTTGAATCACTTTAACTTGCCGATTTAAAAAGTTTGTTAACATTTGATGTAGCTGAAAGACAAAAGTGCTGAAAGCTCTTCTTCTTTCAAGGTTCCTGACATGGATGACGAAGAGGGTGAAGGTGAGGATGACGAAGAGGATGAGGAGGGACTGGAGGACATAGATGAGGAGGGAGATGAAGATGGAGAGGAAGATGAAGAGGATGATGGAGAAGATGGAGAGGTAAACTGATCACCTCTAGAAAACAAAGTGTTGACAGTAGTTTGTTTTCATTTACTGACTGTCTGATTTAATATATTATTTTTTTTTTTTTACTCTTTCAGGATGATGAGGGAGAAGACGACTAAGAAATAACATCTACCAAGACCCTCAACCTTCTATTCCCTGTTTGGTTTTCCACTTGTATTCGGGAGCAAAGGTTTTAAAAACATTTTTTTTTTAAGTTTTTTTTTTTTTTTTTTTTAAGTTTTTTTTTAAAGTTTTTTAATTGGTGTGCTTCATCTTCCATTCTGAAGCCTCTTTGCCTGTCGGTGCCATGTTATGTTCTCCTTTGATTCATTTAAGGCCAATGGCACTTTGCCCTGAATTGTGAGTACCATCCCCAAAAGTCATCTCAAAAATAATAATAAAAAAAAATAAAATAATAAAAAAAAAGTCTAAGAATAGAATCAGCACGGCATCCTGAGTAGAATTTGAAGATGATTCACACAGAAGTCCTCCTGTTCAAGGTTGTGTGGTAAATTGACTAAAGCCATGGTGTAGTGACCTAGTGCTAGCAGACCTCTCAATATTTTCTTCCCCACTTTTTTTTTTTTTGTTTTATATTTTTTTCCTGTCAGTTGGGACGTTGAACCCTTGAAAAACTTATTTTTCCCCTGTGTGGTTAACGAGTACCAGCTCATTCCTTTGACTTGTAATGTTTAGGGGGAGGGAGGTGGGGGAAGCTGGGGAGGGGCAGGAGTATGTTGGTTATTGGGGAGAGTGGTTATTTTGACACCATTTCTATGGGACTTTGTTTTTTTTTGTTCATTGTATTGTTTTACAGATATCCATAAGATTTGAAATGACATTTTTAATAAAGAACAAAATGGAAAAAAAAAAACAAGCTTGTAAATTTTGGCCCCCACTGCTTCATGGGTAAAAAAAAAATAAATAAATAAAAAAAAAATCAAAACTGAGAACTGTTATCTCATAGAAATACCCTCACCCTTTCCTTTTCCGCTGGGGGGAAAAGAAACTGTTTTAAATTTGAGGTGTAAAACTTGCTTTGTTACAATAATAAAACTTACTGTGTATACACGTGTGGGAGTCTTCAAACCAAGCGGGTGCATAGAAATTTATTTAGAAAAACTAGATTTAGGTTGCAGAAAAGGCACCTGGGTTAATGGTCAGAGTCAAGAGTCCCATCAGCTGACGAAGGATTTCGGCGTCATCAGCAGGCTTGAAGCAAAGTCTTCTCTCAGCAGTCGATGGGTGATTAAAGCCACGAAGGTCTGATCCGACTTCTCAAGTCTGGCTGTTGTGATGGTGTGCGGCCGGTCGCTGGGCTGGAGGCCCAACCTGGTGGAGCCAGAAAACATGATCGGAACCAGAGACGGTCACGTGTGAGGATGTGTGTACTACATGTTAGGAAGATTGAACTAAGTAGGACGTGTGCCTCTGGGATGAACGGGACGAGTAAAGGTTTACATTTTTGAAGTTTATTAGTCCTTCCGACATTAATTTCGCTAAGCAAGAACTTTTTAATGATGTGCATCACTTCTCCAAAGTTGTTCGCCGCAATGACTTTAATTTGTGGCGTATAACCAGAGGATGAAGTCTTCCAGGACTTTTCCCTCAAACATTTAGCATTTGATTAAAGATAGAAAACATGTCGGTGAACTCCACAGGCCTCGTTCAAAATGTATTGTAACCGCTTTCGGTCCTTCGCACCGGGAGCTCGGTCAGACGTGCACCCACCTAAATGAGTCCTACACCGGGGACAAGTGGCGGCGGTCCGCGAGCAGCCCGGGAACCAGGAGAAGTTCGTGTCCGCCGGCCGGTGCTGGACGACGTCCGCCTTCCTGGACGTGACCACCTCAAACCGGTGTCCGTGCGGGTTTTCGAACAGCTGCAGGTGAACCCGTCGCCCCCCACCAGCGTGTCGTTGCGGCCGGAGAGCGCCAGCCGGCTGGGGACGGAGCGGATGTCGGTCCCGGACGCCAGCTCGTGTCCACACGCCCGACACAGGATGAGGGTGTCGGTGCTGACTCCCGCCTCCCCGCACGACTCAACGGGCTGGTACGCGGCGGGGTAGAAGAGGAGCACCAAGGAAACGCACCAAACCGTCAACCTCTCCGGCGGCCGCAGGCTCCTCGCGCACCTCATCGCTGCCGCGGCGCGCACATGGCCGCCCGGCAGCTAGCTGCGACCCGAGCGGCTTTGTTTTTAGCCGAGGCGGCTGCGACGCGCGAAGGTCCACGGACGTTGTTGGGCATCAAATATCAGTCGGGAGTAAAGCAGATTAGATTATACGAAATAAATGTATTAATTCTGGTCACTAACTGTGTAAATATAGTACATTTTCTGTGATTAGTGAACTTTAGAGGCGACTAGACACGCTGAACGTTTGCTTGCTGTTCCTCTGGCTGAATCACACCGGAAGTGCTTGGGAAGAAACCGGAAATGCAGTCATCGTAACCATTTCCCATTTAAACTGCGTACGTTACAGCATACCAGCTACACGATGTTAAAACGCTATTTACTGGAGTAGGAAAGTCATTTAAGTTACAACTTAGCCAAGAGTCTCAAGTTTCACCGTGGTTTGCGGGATTTAAAAAAAAAAAAGAAAGACTGCTAATAAGATTTATAAGATTTATATATACACATATATATATATATGTATATATTTATAAATATTTATATATAAATAAAAAGGCAGTTTAATAAAAACTTAGATTATAGACTCAAAGGAAATTGTGCTATAAATGCGTTTAAAACAAAGACTGTATATAAATTGTCATTTTAACGGTTGGTTTCATGCTGCATTCAAGGCCTCTTGTTTCAACCGTAATTACCAGATGTCAGCCAGGACACGCGCGATATCTGGTTTTATACACTCATCCACACACCATCAAACTGTTGGCAAAATTACTGCCAATAGTCCACCGATGACGAGTACACCAAAATAATATCCAGCATTAATAATTATACTATTAGCTAAATTTACATGAGCGATACCCTGGTTGATTTATGCAGTTTACCAAATATATAATGCATTAAAAAAAAGAAACAGCCAATGTGCATTTTCGTGTGCGACCAAAGGTTAGCTGGGGACGACAGCGAAATGAAGCATAACAAACGCTAACTAGTTGGTCAAAGTGTCTGCTGTCCTGTTTTTCCGACATCTCGAATGCAGCTTTAAGACATGACGCCTCACCATCAGTGGTTACCACAGGCAACGCTTACTGAAAACTCACATCCACCAATCACAAACCGCGATCTTACAAACGAGCCAATCAGGTTGGTCGTTCGTCATTTCCAAACAGTCCTCCGTAAAGAAGAGATTTATCTGGGAAAACATGTCCTGCAGCGCAGTAATACGGTGCTTTTTGTCTTTTTTAATGATTGTTTAGTTGTGTCTTCGTTGACACTGAACGAGATCTGAATATTGTAGTAACTTTTCGAAAGAATGAAAACCCGAGATTCTCCACCTCCGCCACCGGTTCACGTCCACGTACTGGAGACCACACCTGTACACTTTCACATGAGGAGGAGTCCCAGCAGGACTCCACAGGTGACTGCACTTTTTTAGTAATAGTGAAAATACAGTTTGAGGTGATCATAGATTACCTTTGAACTTTGATATATACGTGATGATCACAGTTTGAATAAAGTAGCTTTCAGCTTATATGTGGATTTGATCAACTTGCCAACTTCACCTGTGCTGATTTGTTACTTTCCATGATGTTTTCCCCTTTTGTCATATTTCCAAATAGATTACAAATAAATATTCAATGTTATGATGTGGAATCTATTTCCCGTTGTTGCAGGATGGGATGAAAGCTGTCCAGCTGAAGGGAGACGGGGGGAGGCCGAAGGTCCGGACGCCGTGGATTCCCCCGGGAAGAGTGTCCTGTCGAAGAGATGTGGGTTCTTACAAGTGTCGGGTCTCTTTAGAGTGTTTATCTCTCACGTCCATGCTTTCAACCAGAGTCACTCTGTATACTGAGAATTGATTACATAGGAAGTGATATTCTGGTCCCCTCACGGGACAGACAGGTTTTTACTGTAGTAATAAAAGTAATGACCACATTCACAGCTCTTTTCCGAGGAATAAAGTTAGCAGCTGTCCAGTCAAAGTGCTCATAACTTAACGTTTATGTTTTTCCTTTGTGTGTGTTTTGTTCACAATCTTTATGTTGCATAAACTGGAATGACAGTCTGCTTTAAAAAAAAATTGAAACAACAACATGTGGAGCAGAAATGTGACCCTATAGGAGATAACAAAGGAGAGTGTATATGTGTAGCGTCTGATGATAGATGTCACCTCAGGCAGCATCTGCTGCAGCAATAGTTGAGCAGAGTGTGTTTAAATCTGCCAGAGGCCTGATACATGAACATAAACTTTCCAGACAGAAAGAAAGTCGATTCTTTGATTGGCTCAGATGAAATTAATTATATTCACTGATATTCAGCATTATTTCAGTGGTAGGGAATTAGGCAGCACTGATCTCTTAAAAGATGTCCCAGCTACTTTAATTGCAGAATTGAATATCTCTAAATGTTTTGGTCGAGACGTGTTGACAGAATTCAGTTTCATTTCTAGGTGTTCCCCTGAACACAGTTTCTGTTTGTTTGTGTCATTTGAGCAGACGAGCCGAGCGCAGCATCCATCAGAGAGCTGGATCAGACATCAGCGAGATGCAGAGGAGCAGAAGGAAGAGCTAGCTGCAGTATCCAAGAACCTCAATGTCCTACTTAGAGAGCAAGAAAGCATTCACTTAAAGAAGTAAGAGCTGCTTCATCAGACCCAAAAATAACAGGCTTTGTGCTGAAAGCCATCCCAAAATAATAATTAAAAAAAACTAAGATTATTTACTTATCACTACTGGGGACATTTTGTTTTGTGATCATGTGTTTTCTTTTAGTCTAGATGTAGACGAGACAACTCGTCCCTTGAAATGAAAAAGTCAGGCTTTCTGCCTGAGATGAAACACAGACCCAAAATAGACCAGAAAACGCTGCACAGGTTCAAAGACGCAGTCGACTAACTGCTCCTGAGTCAGATTTGGAGCAGATGTAGGACGTAAAACCTTCTGTGGAGATTCCCGCTGGTCGATGACTGGTTGTTGTCACACACGCCTCCCTCCACTTTTCCCACGCTGATAAGATGTCTGTGTGTCACCTTTAACCTTTTCAATCAGAATGACTTCATACACTCTGTAACACACACGTTGAAAAGAAGCAAAAAACCAAACAAATAAACAGAACCACAAGGTAAAAAATGTAGGTTAAATAAATTGAAGGACTTAAAATTGCAACAATAAAACAATGTTTAAAAAAATCAATTCAGAAAAATAAAATAAAACAATAATTAGAATTTAAAATCAGGATCATTAACATCACTAGAAAGCCAGATTAAAAAGATGAGTGTTTAGTTTTCTTTTAAAAACAATCAGAGAGTTTGTTATTCTGATGTCCAGAAGCGGCGACTTTGTAAAAAGAGAAGTCGTTCTCAGCAGAGCTTCAGTGGGACACACGAGGAATATTTAAAAGAAAAGCAGAGGAGGATCTCGGTGATCTGACAGGAACATAAAACGAGACCAGATCACTGATGTAGGAGGAACAGGATCATTCAAAGCTTTATAAACAAGTAAAAGACATTTCAAATCAATTGTAAAAGATACGGGCAGCCGATGCAGTGTTTGAGTAGTCGGGTAATGTCTTCTCTTTTCTTGGGTTTTGGTTAAAACTCTGAACAAGCTGCAGTTTATTTAATGACTTTTTTGGTAAACCAGTAAAAAGGGATCTAGAATAATCGAAGCAGCTGGTAATAAAACCGTGAGTGAGTGTTTCAGTGTCTTTGTGAGATAAAACAAAAAACCTGTCAGTCTTTAGCAATATTCCTCAGATGAAAGAATGAAGTTTTAATCACCTTGTTTGAGATAATACTTTTACTTTCTCTCGTGCTGCTTTGGATCCTAATTAAAGAATTTCAGTCTTCTTTGAATAGTTCTTAAGAACTAGTTCTGAGAGCCCTTAAACTCCTCATCATAAATACTTTCAGGGAAAAGTCTTTGTTTGGATGAGACTCCTCTCTGCTTTGTAAAAATCCCTCCCATGTGATGACAGATGAAAACACACGTGGGTTCTGGTTTAACGTAGTTTTTTTTGCTGATTACAGGTCAGATTCTCAACACCGAGCGACAGACGTGCTGCTGAGGAGGCTGGTGGAAACGGAGATCGACGGCGTCGCGGTAGGCAATCAGCTGACGGCTCTGAAGGAAACCGTGGACGGCCTCACCAAGGTGATTTTACACCGAGTGGCTACACAGTCGGTTCTGAGGATGAAAGGACAGATGCAGGATGAATGAAAGAACGGATGTGGATTCATTTTTGCTCTTCCATTATTGTGCTTTTCTTTTCTTTTCTTTTCTTTTCAGGCAAAGCGTCTGTCAAAGCTTCACGCCGCGTCGCTGGGACGGCAGCAGGACCTGCTGCTGGAGAAGATAGGCCTGTTTGATCACAGTAATCACAGCCTTCGAGAGCTGCTCAGAGAGTGGAGTGAATACGAGGTACGGAAAGGGGAAGAAGACGGGAGGAGAGTCGCATGTCGGCGCGCAGCAACTCACTCCTGACTGCTGTTGTATCCGCAGAGAGAATATCTGGTGTGGTCACAGCAGAAAAACGCCGTGAAGAAGAGACTGGCTGACAGTGAAGCAGAGAACATTGTGAGTAATTATAATTCTTTTTCTCACTCATTATCGAGCCAGCAGACATCTGAGGAGCTGCTTCTTCTCTTACAGCGACTTCTGGCCAAACTAACCAACAAGGAGAAGGAGGCCTCCAAGCTGGCCGAACATCTGGACGTTGAGAAGGTTTGTAACTCACCGCTGGATGTGTGCCTCTTCTTCCCACTTCTGTTCGTTATAGCTTGAAAGAAAAAAGACTGAACAGAAACTCCTCCTCCTCCTCCTCCTCCTCCTCCCCTGCCTCCCTCTGTCGCTGCAGGATAACGTGAAGGTGACCAAGGATCTTTCGAGGATCTTGGAATCGACCCGCAGCCACCTGGAGGCTCAGCTGAGGCGAGCCGAGGCGGAAAAGGCCCGTCTGGCTGCCCAGGTTCAGGTGTGTCCATGTGAAATACAATAAAACACACACACACACACACACACACACACACACACACACACACACACACACACACACACACACACACACACACACACACACACACACACACACACACACACACACACATTTCAGCTGCCAGATGTGGAGCAGTTGTTTCTATCGGTCCAACGCAGCCACGACAGGACAGGTGGAGCAACACATTTCACACAAACACATGTTCTTCTGACACATACATGACCGATCAGTGTCACAGCCTGAATATTTTTCAATGACTGTTTTTTCTTTGAAAATGGATTACATCTGCTGTCGTTTGCGTCCGACTGACAGTTACTGAGTCTGCAGTTCATTGGTGGCTGATTTCAGATTAATCCGACTCAGACTCTCGGTTGAACTGCCGCACGTTTGATCGTCTGTACCGTTTCGCAGATGAAGCGTAGCGACGGACGTCTTCACACAGCCTCTCTTCAAATTCAGCATCTGTTTCTGTTTCTGGTGCTCTTTGTCGTACGGTGGCCCGTGTGGTCCATATTATATAGAGACATTTACTGTATATAATCAGCTACTTTACTGTATGAAATAAATCATATATTACCTAACTCTTATTTTTGAGCACTCTGATATATATATTTTTTAACTTCATATTTATACACATTTCTGTGTTTTTCCATCTACTTGTATGCACATAATAGCTCGTGTTGCCCTCTCTCTGAACAGCCCTGTCTTTGCTTGTCTTTGTTTGTTATTTGCATCTGTTGTCTGATAATTGCTTGGTGCATTCAGAACAATAAAAGCTGCAGTCAGTGTCCTTGAATGTGCACATGTGCAGTAAAACCTGGATCGTGCTGATTTACCTTAGTTGACACTTTTCATCTGTTCCCAACTGGACAGTGTTGAAGGGCCTTCGGTACCCTTTAAAGCTGTTTTCCTGAATGCTTCGTTTCCTGTGTTTTTGCAGAGGATGCAGGGGGCCCACGAGCTGCAGCAGGAGGAGCTGCAGGTTCTGCAGGACGAGCTGCAGACTCTGAGGCTCCGCCGGGAGGACCAGGAGGCGAGACAGCACCGGGAAACTCTGGTCCTGGTCACGCAGCAGGCCGAGCGAGCCGAGGAGACGGCCAGGCAGCTCGCACAGAAACTTCAGGAGAAGGTGAGTGTGCAGAGTCAGCAACACAGAGTCTGAAAGTCAGAGAGAGCGACAGTATGTGGATCTACAGTGGAACAAACAGGAGGAACGTGTCAAAAGCTGCTGATTTTTGTCTTAAAGTCAATTATCTACAATAAAAAAAGGTTACTGATATTTTGTTAACCATGTAGGGAAAGATTTGTTTGCAGGATCAGCATTTTAATTTGTTGTAGCTTTTATATTCTGTGCTGCAGCCTCAATACAAAGCCGGTGGGTGTTGGTGGTGCTCAGAGTATTAAATAAAACAGCAAGAAGTATCTTTTCTACAAACAGACTCGTAGCTGAGTGGGATCCACTGACCTGTCTGGTTTATCCTGCATTCAAATCAGTGTCAGCGGTGGCGGCGGCTTGTCTGATCTCAAGCTTTTATGCAAATCAAATTCAAAGGAAAGCATGTCGGTCGAGTAGCAGTCTACCAGTGAAATGCACAAATAATACATGCAGCGGAGAGGGTCGGCTGCTGGAGCCTCCGATGATGGTTCATACGTTACAGCAGACTGCAGCACATGTTGTGAGAGTTTCCTACTTGTTTACCTGAGGGCATGTGACGCCTAAGACAGATTTTCTTTTTATGAATGAATTTGCAGGCGTTGGATTAAAAATGGGAAATAACGAGGAGACGTTGTGTGTTTTGTCCTGAAGCTGTCTCACGCGTTGTCCACATCCAGCGACTGGTGCCTCCGTCACTCAGAGGAGGCAGCTACTAAAGGACAGCTGGAGGAGGACATCTCTGCTCTCAAGTTGTGAGTGCACTCAAACACACATTTAGTTCTGATGGGGGAAAAAAAAAGTGGACCATTTTCACAAACTGACCAAACAAATCAGACCGTAGATGTTTCTTATTGTCTGAAGGCCGTCTGGTGACTGTTTTAGAAAATTAAACATCACTTCTTTGTAATTCAACTGTGTGAATCGTGTATGAATGATTGTTGACTTTACGTGATATCATTTTGAGTTTCTGTTGATTTGTCTCATGAAAGGGTAGATTCCCTCAGATGTATCCACAGCTTCATTTCCAGTCATAATTTCAATGCACCAAATTTTAATAAATCATAAAAATGTTAGATTAAATGTGATCTTTTGAAATTCACCAACAGTTAAATGATTATGTAAAAAAAAAAAAAATCATCCTTAACATCAGTGTATACACGTAGTCACAGCTGCATTAGTTAATTACCTGTTATAAAAATATATGAAATACGCTATGATAAATTTGATCATCTAATTCTGCAAATATTTGTTCCAGTACAAATATGATGACACACTAAGTGCTCAACAGTTGTAGAGTCACCTCACATAATAATAATAATGTGGTATTTGTTCCTGTGAAGCCGATTCTCTGGCGAGTTACGTGGATTAAATGACACAGGAAGAAGTTTCTCAGCTTGTTTGAAAAATAAAAAGTTTTGATTCATCAAAAAAATGCAAATGTTGTACCACAAAACGGCATAATTACGTGTGTAAAACAAAACATAATTCTTGTTTTATAAAATTGGACCCGAACCTCTCAGCTGTTGGGTCGCCCCGCCGGCAAAATCATTTTAAAGTATATATTGTATGCACCTTCTCACAAAAAAAGAAGAAACCAACAATTTTCTCAGAAACAATTTGAAGCTGACAAAAGTAATCGACCTCCATCTTTGTTTATTTTGAATGGTAAGTAAAAGTCAGACTTTGCTTTTGATTTTTGATTCAACTGAATATTTTAGATAATAAAACAAATGAAAATGGCAATGACAAAATGAATGTCAATCTTACCCTATATTGTATTGTATTGAATATTATATTGTGTTTGACAACCTTCAAAGGAAATCCGTGTAAAACAGGTGACTTGTGCGGTTGTCAGTGAGACTTCCTGTCAGCAGCTGGTTTGGTCCACTGTTGCTCCAGCTGCCTCCTCCAGACTGCATGTTTCATCTCTTTTCAGAGATGTTTGATAGGATTCAGATCAGGACTCATAAAAAGCCGATGTTTTGTTCTTAGCTACCGTTGGTGCTTTTATCTGTGTTGTGGGTCGTTATTCTGTTGGAGGACCGGTGACCTCTGACCTGTGACTCAGACGGAGCTTTGTAACACCAGGCAGCACGTTTCACCTCAGAATGCCTCAAAAGTCTTGAGATTGTTGTGGACTTTTTGGGACGGCGATGACAGCGTAACTCAGGCTTTATGTACCTGCTTCCTTCACAGTCAGGTGACCGAGCTGAAGTCTCAGCATCATTCAGCAGAGGAGAAGAATCGGGTGGAGACGGAGGAGCTCAGGAATCAGCTGCATCATCTCGCCGCTGAAAACGCCTCCACCAGGCAGGACAACCAAAGACTCAAGGTACCTTCGGAGAAACCAGCAGCAGACAACGTACAATCACTTCCATCAACTGGGATTTAATCATCACATTATATTATTAAGAAAAATGACTTTTTTCTAGCCAGCTGTGGGTGTTTATGGCTCTACGTTTATGTTCTCTACGTTATAAGATGGAGCACATGTGAATCATTATCATGCCAATTGTAAAAAAACGAAAACAAACTTGTTTTATCTCATTTATTTTGCAGATCCACGGGGCAATTTCCAGGACAAAAATTTAACAGAAAATATTGTTAAAACTTCAATTGTTTCATATTTTCTTTAGCCTAAAGGAAATGTGTTTATGTTCATGTTTAGGGTGAGCTGACGTCATCTGAGGAGAAGTTCAGGGGACTTCACTCTGAAGCTCATCAGCTGAAATCATCCATCAAAAAGTATGAAAACCTCGTGGAGAAATACAAGAAAAAGGTAAAGTCAGAGTCTCAGAGAAGCTGCTGCAATTCACACAACTGAAACTAAAACTTCATCAGACTTCAAAATGAAACTTTATTTGCATTTCTGAATAATGTGAATGTTTCATCTTGAATATTAGTTCTGCAAATATTCAGAGGGTTAAAAAAAAAAAACTCATTTGGAATCTGACTAGCATTCTTTTACTTTGAAATCACGCAAAAACATGATCTCATTTGTAAAGTCTGGAAACATAAGGATATTCTGAACAAGTCCAGTGTGCTGCGGTGCCATCGAACCTCTCAGGTCCAGCAGGCTCGTCTGGAGTCGGAGGAGTTCTGCCTGAAGCTGGAGATGGTGCAGAAGGAGGCGCGGGAGGTGAAGGTGAGCCTGGAGAGAGAGAAGGAGCAGGTGAGGCGGGAGCTGATGGGTCGACTCCGAGAGCTGGAGACGCTGCCGGACCGACTGAGGAGGACCGAGCAGCTGCTCCGAGACGCCCAGAAGCAGGCCGACGCCCACAAGAGGAGGAACATGGAGAACAACTCGGCCCTGTCTGAAGTCAGACACAAGGTACTTCACAGAGATTACACCTCTGAGGATTAGAGGGAAAAACATAATGGCTGGAACAATGAAAGCTTTGTATTTTAGAGGTACAAGATTGTTTTAAACAAAAATCACAGCCCAGACGCAGTTTGTGTGCACCAAGTACAATAATTGTTGAATCCCGTAAGGTCCTTTGTCATTTGATATAGTTCCTAAACAATTTACCAAATGTACACTTGGACAGACTCATTATTAGGTTTCTACATACCTCACAGCACGATCGGTGTCAAACTCAACTTTTCCAGTTATTTTAAACATGTCAGATATTTTGTATTGGGTCTTGTGTAAGATGTGAGACGATGCACAAATTACCAAACATTATTCTGAGTAACGTTTAATGTCCTTGAATGAAACAAGACGAGGTGAAACCCGAGTCACCCTGTTTGAAACGCTAGAGCGCTTTTAATTTGAAATAAGGGCTTTTAATCTGAAACGGATACAGGAAGTGGCACCCTTCGGCTGACCAATGGTGAAACTTAAACACTCGCTCACTCCCTCACTCACATTGGGGTTTAATAGGTATACAAATTATTATTCAAAGTACTTTTTATACATCTTAAAACATGTCTGGATGGAAACTTCACAGAAAGCTTGCTGGTCAACTTTAAATGTGATGAAGTCCACGTGACCGTTTCATGAAACCGCCACACGGCAGCATGGGAAAGTTACTGTTCTCTCAAAAGTGTTAAACAAAAGGATTTCACTTGTTTTTTTGAGTGAAGAAACATGCAAACAAAAGATTATGGATATTATAAGATAAATGAGGGAATTTGTGATTAATCTTTTTCTTTCTCAGTGGATTATAAATATTAATCTCTGTCACATGAAAGGCTACATAGGACAGTTTAAATCAATCACTGCATGTTGTCTTCATCTCTAAGAGGAGTTTATAAGGAGTTTATATTGATTGTTTTTTCCAGCTGTTTGATGGCTGCGGGTTGAAACACATGTTGTTCTATCATCACATGAACTGTGTTCCTCCACAGGTGGAGCAGCAAGGCGCTCAGCTGGAGACGTTTCAGCAGAAGAACGTGTTGCAGCAGGAAGACAACAACATCCTCAAAGAGAAAGTTCTCAACCTAGAGAGGTAAACAAGCAGCTGATTATCACAGAGGTGGCGGGCGCATATTTTGCCACTGCGGTGTTTGATCTGCGCGTCGTTTTGTTTGCAGGAGGCTGGAGGACACGAAGGTGGAAAACAAAGCGATGTCTCAGGCTCTCACCTTGAAGGAAGCCGGCATCGGCAGCGTTCAGCAGCAGCTGGAGGAGAAGACGCACGAGTGCAGCGTCCTGTCCAGACAGCTGCAGCAGAGCCTGGACGACGCGCAGAGACAGGTCGGAAACCAGGAAGTCACCGCTTTCAGCCGCCCGACGGCATCCAGTCACAACAAAACATCCCATAACGACGGTGACCTCGGTCTAATCTTAGAATCAGACTTCAGCGGGTTCATTCAGAAAAAGCCTTAAATTACACTCTTCTGGCCTTTTAATATCTTAAAGAGGAGTCGATGTATGACCTTTTTTTATTTCTTATTTAATCGGTTGCTCCTTTAACACTGTTAGTGGTTGAGGAAAATGACATCAGTGTTGGTTCAGGTGGGGAGCATGAACGTCCTTCAGCCTTTGAATGGGGACAGGGAACGTTGAAGAAGGCAGTGACCTTTGAGTGACGGTGCCGCAGGCTGGTTTTGAATGCAAATTACATAAATGTGTTGCTTCTTTTGGGGGGGATGGAAGATGTTTTTTAGTTTTTTTTCAAGCCCTTAAAATAATTTGAGAACTCATATTTCCATATGTAGATTGAATCTCACTAATCGTATCCTCCGAGTTTGTTTTAGAATTGACTTTAAGATCTTACTGATGACTTTTTAATTTATCTGACCTCATTGTTGCATAGCAGCACGCACGCAGCTCTGGCAGTCAGAGATCCTCATTTATGGAACGATCTGCCGAATCAGTAACATCTTTGAAATCTCTTCTGAGAACATCGAAAAACTTTTCATGATTTTTGTGATCCTGGTTTATATCTGGATTATTTCACTCTGTAATTATGGTATCATAATTATCATTGCTTTACTCTACTTTTACAGCTTGTCTGATTTTATGGTTTGTTTTGATGGCTGGTTTTTGTATGAAGAACTTTGTAATGTAGTTTTAGAAAAGTGTTATGTCTAATGTAAACAAAGTGTATTATTATTATTGTGTCTGGTGTGCAGGTGGATGACAGCATGCAGAGGGTTTTGACCAAAGAGAGAGTGTCCCAGTCCAAAGCGTTGGACCTGCAGAGCCAGCTGAGCCGAGCCAAAACGGAGCTGAACCAACTACAGCGAAGCAAAGAGGAGGTAGGTGACGCCGCGAAACACTTTCGGTCTGCGTTGTCATGACTACTCGGTGTCTGTCAGACCGACTCCAACACTGAAAAGCATCAAGCTGTTAGAGAAGTCCCACAAATGTGTTGTTTGTTTTGCGTCTGTTTTGAACTTCCAGATGGAGCGACGCTTCCAGAGTCAGCTGCAGAATGTCAAGCAGCGACTGGAGCAGTCGGACTCCATCAACCGCTGCCTGCAGAACTACGTTCATTTCCTCAAAACCTCCTACGGAAATGTGTTTGGTGAATGCTTTCCAGCCAACTGCGAAATCCTCCAAACTGACCAGCACTCATCCATTCCCAAAGCGTTGTGAAGGACCCGAAGTACAGTTATCGAGTAGCTGCTTTTGACTTGAGCGATTTTAACCGTCTTTGGAATTAATAAAAATACACTAAAATCAAATGTTTATATTTTGGTTGCCTGAACTGTATTTATATTCTTTTGAATAAATAACCTCCTGCATGATACTCGATTCTGTCAGGAGTTGAAAAATATTCAACATTTAAGGAATTCCAAAAATACACAGCGATGAACTGTGTTCACAGACGATGGTTTTCACAAGTGTTCCTGAGCCCATGCAGTGATTTCCACTCCAGAATAGTGTGTTTTTAATGCAGTGCTGCCTGAGGGCCCGAAGATCACCACCATCCAATATTGGTTTCCTCTCTGAAATCATCTTTTTATACCCAATCATGTTACTGACCTGTTCCCATGGTAACCTGATTAGTTGTGAGATGTCCCACCAGGTATTTTTTTTTTGTATCTTTACACAACTTTTCCAGTCTTTTGTTGACCCTGTCCCAACTTTTTGGAAGCGTGTTGAGCCTATATTTTCCATAAAACAATAATATTTCTCAGTTTCAACATTTGATATATTATGTTTGGTCTATTTTCAATTAAATATGAGTTAATGTGATTTGTGAATCATTGCATTCTGTTTTATTTACATTTTACACAGTGTCCCAACTTTTTGGGAGACGGGGTTGTAGGAAGCGGTGTATGCTCTTATTTATTTAGTTTTATTATTCATTCTAACTGTTAAAATGTATTGTGGTACACATTTTACTTGTCACTTACACTTCCAGCATGTTTTGCTCCCTGTAACCAAAAGTCATTCTATTCTAATTATGCACTGGAAAAACAAAGAACTGATACCTTCAATATTTTAGTTATGATCCGCCATAATAATAATAATTAACTTTATTTGTTTAGCACCTTTAATACAAGAAATGCAGCTTAAAGTGCTTTACAGCAAGAGAATTACATGCAATGTTTCACATAAAAACCGATATAAAGGAACATTTAAAAATATGGAAAAGAAATTCGATGCATAAGAATGGATAAAATGCATACAATTAAACACAAATAGAGTCTGGGTGGAGTTGCCCACAAACTGTTCAGTTTCAGAAAATAATTTAAACTGTTAATATATAAATATATGTATATATACATAAATGTATATATATATATATATATGTGTGTGTGTGAAATTGTCTGAGGTCTGAGCTAAATCTGAAATAACCCCGATGTTATGGTACACATGTTTTGATAGGCTCTTCGTAACTTTATGTGTACAATCAGTGCAATGGTTCCAGAAGCAGACAGTTAGTTGAATGCCGGCTGCACATGCAGGACATCTCCTGTTGGTATAAATCACACTTACAAGCCTCACCAGTAGGAGGCGGTAATGCGCCATGTTGTTGTTTGCCAACCCATTAAAACCTTGAAAAGAGGAAAAGGAACCGTAGAGCGAGTAGCGCGGAGGGCGGGCTGTTTCTACTCGGATTGTCATGTCTGCTGCTCGTCTGGCGGCGCCGAGCGAAGCCCAACTTTAACCGGGATGAGTCGGTTCGGTTCCGTCGTTATGCCCTCTGAAAATCTACGATGGGAAACTTTACAGGCTTTACAAAGTTCACCGAAAGGGAGAATCACCTTCGACGCGCGCTGGTCGGAGAGGGGGGAGGTGAGTCGTCGCGAGCCGCCCAGGGGAGCCGTTAGCCCGGGTCCCGGGTCCTCTGACGCGGCATGTTTACGGTTTAATCAAACCACCGACTCATGTACTGACTAAAGGACCTTTCCATCGCTCAGCTCAGCCGAGACTGTCAGCATTGAGGACTTTAACCACCACCGTTTGGTTAACTACCGATACGACTGTCCAAGAGGCAGTGGCGGAACCTTCGTTTGTGACGTACGTGTACGTAAATGACGTACTGCCTTGTGGTACACATTTGTGACGTTCTTGTATTTTACGTGAGGATTTCTGTATTTATTGCCTCATTCTCGCACATTTCACAGCGCAGTATTATACTTTATTTATATTATTAGTAGTGTATTCACTTCACAGCTCACTAAAGTTACTGTGACTACAACATTTAATAGTTAAAATGAGCAGCTACGACATTAAACCACTTTAAAATGACGTCATTCAATGTACAACGAAGGGACTGCTGAGTACAGCAGTTAACAGTATTTATTCAACACAGTTTTATCTCCACAAGTGTGTACCACTGGTAGTAAAAATAACGTGAAACAGGTCTTTTAAGTTGTTTCACTTTTCTAATCTGGTTAATAGTATTGAGCTGGAAACTTACCTGCTTTCTTCCTGTGTATATTAAACCATGAATTGTCTGAAAAAAATTTGGGTTATTTAGGAGCTTAAAATCCTTGAATATGCACACGGTTTCAATTAAATAAAATATGTAACTACTGTCCTTAAATCCTATTTTTATCTACTCGAGTTGCTCGTTTCTATTTAGTTTCCAACCACAGCTGCCCGTCTGGCTGTTTTCATCATCACCAATAATTCACACGTGAAATTTGTATGGAAATTAATGTCAGTCTGTATTTCTTATACTAAATAAGTTTGTTATGAACTCAGTGACTCTGCTTGGTGATACTGGCATATGTACGCCTTCATCTTACAATCTTACATTTTGTTTACTTGCCCTGAAGTAAAAGAGCTGTTGTGGATGAAATGTCCTTTCTTAAAATAAGAAACCACATTGAGCCTTAATGAGATCAGATTTCCTCCGGTGACTCGTATTTATTATATTCTGAGAGTTTCGCTCCACTGCCTGTTTTATTAATTTATTTGGTACGTACCGTTCCTGTGTTTAAATGAAGTGCACTTGTGCTCCTGCAGGATATTTTGTCCGGCTGTAAAGAGGCTCTCAGCTTGTCGCCGCGCTCCGGAGTCGTGTTGGAGCGTCTCGGCTCGCTGCCCCTGCACAGGTCCGGCTTTCGGGGCTCCAGCTCCGGAGGCTCCAGCCCCGGTCTCTCCGAGGAGCTCCCAGCCTCCATTTTCTCCTCTGGCTCCATCCCCGACTCGTCCATCAGCACCAAGCACAGCCCGCTTTCTGCCGCCCCGCCGTCAAGCAACGAGCAGGCGAGTGAATACAAGCTCTCTGAGAGAAAGGTTTGTCTCATCGCTTTGTAAATTCTGGCTTCACAACAAAAGTGAGTTGCTGCAACGCTCAAATAAAATGAAATCTGATCTCACTCATAACTACAAGAAAAGGTTGTTTTGTCTTTAGAAATTTGCTAAATCCTTCAGTAAGGCAAGTTCAGCCATTCTCTGCATTATTCTTTAACAATCTATAGGTGTGATTTAAAAAAAAAAAAGATTTAACTTCAGTTAAATCAGCCCAAACATCTGTAATGTGTGAACTTGAATCCCTTTTAGTCAGGAAATCTCCGTCTGTGCACACGAAGGCTGACGAAAGACATCTTTGGTTTGCAGGTTATTACGACTTTGGATGGACATCGAGTTTTATTTTCTTGATGTCATGAACTTTTTTTCTCATGAGCTGCAAATCACAACAAAACTATCCAGATGTTTGAGCTGTAATATTTAATTTTTTGGGGAAAATTAAATACTATTTAAATCAACTAATTCAAAAACCAGTAGTTGATATTTTTGAGTGTTAATTGTTGTGTGGTGTGTGTGAGGCGTGTTGGTGATGTAACATCCTGTTAAAAGTGACTCTAAAACAGACTGAATTTTTCCTTTTTGTATAAACTGTTTTGCTTTTTAATAGTTATTTACATTTTTTCAAGAGTTATTTTCCTGCAGGTAGAAACCCAGATGTGACTCTTTCTGTTAGTCTGTGTCTATTTGAACTCTTTGTGAATCCATCCTGAATTTCTGTCTGTTCTTTCCTGCCGTTGATGTGCTGCAGGGTGTCAGTGACGAGGCGAAGGATGAAAATCCCGACTCGGATGTCTGCGAAGTTTCCAGTCCTCCGTCCCCACCTCCCATTTCCCTGCTGTCGCCCAAAGCCATGGAGACGGCCGGCCGCATCATCCGGTTCGAGGAGGAGCATCGAGAAAAGGCCAAGGTCAGACATGAAGAATTAATTCATGTATAATGTGTTTAACGTGTTTATTTAACACTGGAAGGTTTCTAATGCATGTGACTGACAATAAACCGAATGAGCATTAATGTGCACAGCCATTCAATACAAATAATATTCAGTCATCCTCAGTGGTGCTGAGGCAGATAGTTGGCTAACAGACAACTAATTAAGAAAGATTTGTATGGTTTAAAGCAGCAATGCCAAACATTTTCAGACAGGGAAAGTCATGAAATACCAATAATACACATTTTGTTTACCTATTTTTAGCAAAATGCACATGTTGCATGTATGTAGCTGTAACGTTAGTTATCTAATTATTGTATATGTGTATTTTCCTCTGCAGCCAGTATGTAGACGTGGATTTAATTTCTTTCAATGTCGGCACAAACAGAGAAGCATGTGTCGGCCAGTTTTGAACCGTTTCCTGTCCGCAGCCTGTTTTTCTGTTATAGGTCATGAAATTTCATCTTTTGAGTCAGTGAATATCAGACTTTGATATTTGACTCATCGTGGGAACCCTGTTTTCTACTTCCAGCTGCTTCTCTCTTTTTATGAACATCTGTTTCACCTCCAACTCAGAACATCAGTCTCTGTTTATAAGGCTTTTATTTTGAAAACCAAACATTTATCCTGAAGATCTTCTAGGTTCTTAAATGTGGTTGAGTTTTTTGGGGGGGCAGTATTTGTTTGTTTACTTGTTGCTCTTTTATGATTTGTAGAAATCCACTTGTCAACTAATTTATAGGAGGAATATGCAATCTAAGTTTTTCTGTTTCAGATGTGATACTTAAATTTTAAACACATTTGTTGACTCCTAACTTGCAGTTAAAGAGCATTTCTTGGATGTTTAACGTGTACTGGCGCTGGCGTCCTGTGTGTTTGGTCAGTGAGGTGTAACCCTGACATGCCGTCTCACTCCACTCTCGTCTTTATATCTGTCGGCTCAGCTGGCGGTCCGCCTGCGGCAGGAGATCCAGGAGAAGCTGGTGGCGGCGGTGGCGAGCGCCGAGTCGGAGCAGCTGAAACGCTTCGAGGAGCTCATGGAGCTGAAGCAGAGGCAGGAGTACCAGAGTATGAGGGACATGATGGACCGAGAGTAAGAGCCGACGACGAGCACGAACAACGATTGTGATGTTTACCATTGGTTAAACGGTGCATGTGATCACGCATGTCTGCTCTGCAGGACCAAAGAGAGCATGGGTCGGCAGGAGAAACTGAAGGAGGAGCAGCGACACAGGATGAAGGTAGAATTTGAATTAATGCACGGCTGGTGTGAGCGACGTCCGTAGAGCCCGTCAGCTCAGCTGGTGGAGCAGCAAGTCTGAAGCTTCATCTCTCTGTTCACTTTAACGTGTCTTTCTGGTTCTGTGGTCTGATGAGGCGCCTTTACCTTCTGAAGATCTTTAGTGAAACGCTCCTTTAGATCGGAGTTCTTTGGTTACGTCTCACTTTCAAGTGGTCTAATAGGTCAAAATACAGAGAAGTGGAACAAGGCAAGTTTATTTGTAGAGCACATTACAACAACAAGACAATTCAAAGTGTTTCATATAAAACCATTAAAAGCATCAAAACATCAGGCAAAAAAAAAGGACATTTAAAAACAATTAAGAACAAGTGATTGAAACATTAAAAACAGTGACTAAACATTAAGCAAGCTAAAAATAGGATCAAAGTTACAGTGCAGTTTAAGACGTCCTCAAATCTGGTTCAGTGAACGGCAGCAACAGAAAAGTCTCCAGTCTTGATTTAAAGGAGCTTCAGGTCTCAGCAGACCTGCAGCTTTCTGGGACTTTGTTCCAGATATGTGGAGCATAAGAACTTCTCCATGTTTAGTTTTAACTCTGGGAACAGGAAGTAGACGTGTCCCACACGATCAAAGTAACTGAAGTTGCAACAAGGTGTGAAGTATGTTTGTCACTCAACAGATAATTCAGATTGTAAATCGTTGGATTGACATACTTTACTACCTACCTACCTACCTACCTTTAGTGACATGTGTCAGTCTGACCACACGGAAAATATTAGTGATTTAAATTAGATGTAATTTAATCTTTTGATATTTTCTTATGGTTAATGAGTGACTCTAATTCTGTTAAAGTTGTCATTTAATATCAATATTAATTTACAATTGCCGTCATAAGTGTAAATGCATTCTTCATGGACATGAATGTCATGGCAATATTTCAACACCAAAAAAAAGAAGTTATTCCAGATCCCGACTGGTTTTTCATCATGTTTGAATATCGAATTGTTTTCTTTGTGGTATTAAAGAGTCTTTAAAAGTCTTTAAATTTAACTGGTTGAAGCTGCTAAAACAGGGATCATTAAGTTACAGCACACGTCTGAGGCCAATCATTTATTACTATAAATAAATGATCTGCACTGAGTCAGAAGTGTTTCCAGTCTCCGGTGATCCTGAGCTGTTTTCAGACTGTTTGGACGAACCTGTTTTTGTATGCAGTATAAAATGCATTCAGTCTGTCCGTCCTTTACACCTACAGATCCTGAACCTGCGGCTGAGGGAGGCGGAGCAGCAGCGCCTTCGGGAGGCGGAGCACGAGAGGCAGCGGCAGGCGGAGGGCAAGGAGAGGCTGCGTACCCTCAACACCATCCAGGAGGAGATCCTGCAGCTCAACCAGCTGCTGGAGCCGTCGTCTCAGACCAAGAGCGACTTCCCCGCTGCCAGCCTCAGCTCCTACAGCACCCGCGGCAACCAGCTGTGCTCCCAGGTGTCCGAGGTGGTGCGGAAGACGGCCGAGGTCAGTGTAACTCCCGATTGTTCACGCTGACCAGAAAAAAGACGTGGAGCATTGTGCGGTTGTGTTAAAAGATAGCGTGGGTCTTTATTGTTTTGTGCGTTATTCTTTCGAAATCGATGAATGCAGAGTTGCGTTCAAACTCGCTCCTCTTCTTCCTACTAATCCAGATTTCAAATCACAGCCGTCTCCAACATACAGCTGACATTACATCCCCCTTTGTATGAAAACTAATAATAATAACGTATTGTTTGGCTGACACCACAGCTGAGTGTGAGTCCCTGTTTGGACACCCGCAGTCATTCAGGACATTATCTGGTGACAAAAGACATCTAACGTCAAGAATCACAAGTGGTCAAACGTGTCAAAACAAACCTGCAGGTTAGATCAACGGGCCGCTGACCCATTCAGAGGTTGACCTTTGACCTGCCGCACTCTCCTCTACCATGAGGATATATGATTTAATTGTGCTCATCTTCACTTCATTTTCTGTTATTTTAAAAATGTTTACATTGATTTAAATCAGAAAATGAATTGGAGAGTGTTTGTCATGATGTTCAGTGGTGATTTTTAATCTGTTGTATGTCAATCCACCAACGTTTAATATGTTCTAATGTTCAGTTTTTGTTGACACTGTAAATGTCATATCTCTCTCCAGGGAGAGTTTCCCAGCGTGGAGGACATGACTGTGGCGGAGCGGGCCCTCCACGAGATGAGGGCGCTGATCCGGCTGATGCAGGAGGAGGCGGCCGAGGCTCAGGAGAAGAAGAGGAAGGAGCAGGAGGAGGAGGAGGAGCACAGGAAGCAGGCGGAGCTGCAGGCGCAGCAGGAAGCACAGAAGAAGGCGGCGCAGTCGGCCAAAGAGAAGGCTCAGAAAAAAGGTGATGAGTTACAGCGTTTATCGAAGTTACGGCGTTTATCGAAGTTACGGCGTTTAACCTCATCGGTTGAGGAGTTATCAGCTGCCCGTTCATACCAAATGAAAAAGAATTCAGAGAAACACAGACCTGTTTATTTCTATTTCAAATCTGGTTCCAGCAGCTTTGAAGCTCCACAGAGAATCCTAAAGATGTTTATTATATTATTATTATTATTATCAGAATGTGATGTATTGGAGACGACTTCAAGATAGTGAGTTTAAAAGTGTCGGAGGTTTGTTAGTTAGTGAGGAAGTCTGTTGCATCGAGTACAATTTACTGACATGAAAAGACATTCAATGTCTGGACCAATCAGCAACCAGCAGTGATGTCATCGTTGATTTGTGAACATTATGAAGCCTCCAGTTCAGATTCTGGTTCAGAAAACACAATCATGGGATAAAAAAAAAAAACTGGCATCCGGTGGCGTGTTGAATGTTTAGACTGAATAACTGCACTCTAGAATATTTGATGTGAACCCGTCCGTCCTCCATCAGGGCTGCAGAACAGCGCTGAAGACGTGACGAGGAAGTGGTTCAAGGAGCTGCAGGAGTCGGCTGCTCAGTGCGCTGAGGCCATCGAGCAGCTCAACTCCCCTAAAGACGCCCAGGTGGGTTTCTGAACGTCACAATCTTATTTATTTATTTATTTATTTATCTTTCATACACAAAACACACTTCATGAATACAAAAAGAAATGAACTGGAGACAAAACAACACCAGCAGGATACAAATTCAGCTTCACTGTTTGACAGAAAGACCCAAGAAGGAATTCTAGTCTTACATTTAATCTACGAAGTTAGTAGGAGGTTCAGTGACTCCTGAAGGACCAAACATTTAAATGAACACATTCTTACTTTTGATTGAATAATCGATCCACCAACTTCCTGACTGATAATCAGATAAAGGCTCCGGTATCGGCATCTCTTTATGGTCATGTTGTGTCTTTATGGTCATGTTGTGTCTTTATGGTCATGTTGTGTCTTTATGGTCATGTTGTGTCTTTATGGTCGTGTTGTCTGTCTTTACGGTCGTGTTGTCTGTCTTTACGGTCGTGTTGTCTGTCTTTACGGTCGTGTTGTCTGTCTTTACGGTCGTGTTGTCTGTCTTTACGGTCGTGTTGTGTGTCTTTATGGTCATGTTGTGTCTTTATGGTCATGTTGTGTCTTTATGATCGTGTTGTCTGTCTTTACGGTCGTGTTGTCTGTCTTTACGGTCGTGTTGTCTGTCTTTACGGTCGTGTTGTCTGTCTTTACGGTCGTGTTGTCTGTCTTTACGGTCGTGTTGTCTGTCTTTACGGTCGTGCTGTGTGTCTTTATGGTCGTGCTGTCTGTCTTTATGGTCGTGTTGTGTGTCTTTATGTCTTTACGATCGTGTTGTGTGTCTTTACGATCGTGTTGTGTGTCTTTACGATCGTGTTGTGTGTCTTTACGGTCGTGTTGTGTCTTTATGATCGTGTTGTGTGTCTTTATGGTCGTGTTGTGTGTCTTTATGGTCGTGTTGTGTGTCTTTATGTCTTTACGATTGTGTTGTGTGTCTTTACGGTCATGTTGTGTGTCTTTATGGTCGTGTTGTGTGTTTTTATGTCTTTACGATTGTGTTGTGTGTCTTTACGATCGTGTTGTGTGTCTTTACGGTCGTGTTGTGTGTCTTTACGGTCGTGTTGTATGTCTTTATGGTCGTGTTGTGTGTCTTTATGGTCATGTTGTGTCTTTGTGATCATGTTGTGTGTCTTTATGGTCATGTTGTGTCTTTATGGTCGTGTTGTGTGTATTTATGGTCGTGTTGAGTGTCTTTACGGTCGTGTTGTGTGTCTTTACGGTCGTGTTGTGTGTCTTTACGGTCGTGCTGCTTGTCTATATGGTCGTTTTGGTCGTGTTGTGTCTCTTTACGGTCGTGTTGTGTCTTTATGGTCGTGTTGTGTGTCTTTATGATCGTGTTGTGTGTCTTTATGGTCGTGTTGTGTCTTTATGGTCGTGTTGTGTGTCTTTAGGGTCGTGTTGTGTGTCTTTAGGGTAGTGTTGTGTGTCTTTATGATCGTGTTGTGTGTCTTTATGTCTTTAGGGTCGTGTTGTGTGTCTTTATGGTCATGTGGTGTGTCTTTATGGTTGTGTGGTGTGTCTTTACGGTCGTGTTGTGTGTCTTTGTGTTTGTTTTGTGTTTGTTGTGTGTATTTGTGTTTGTTTTGTGTCTTTGTTTGTTTTGTGTCTCTTTTATGTTCCTCTTGGTTGAAAGTTTCAGAGCTCCGTTAAAAGAAACCTAAAACTCCCTGTTGGAGTCTTTAGGAGTCATGAGACCATTTATGGTTCAAAGTCATCTGAACGGATTCGTTATAGCAGCAGGAATTAATCAACAGCAGTTTTGGAAGCAAATCAATAAATAAGGACTCAAGAGATTTCAGTATAAACTACTGATCGTCTTCAAAGTAGAACAGTTTAAGAAAAGAGAGCGACTTCACTGATTTATTTTCAGGAAATCACTTTCCAGACATTTTGGATGAAATCTTTCTCAGCAACGTGGTTTAAAATACGACTTGGACAGAAATATGAACGACTGGTATTCATAAAATGTATGTTTGAGTTGTGACATGACGACATGCGACAGACACGTAGAAGTTGAAGGAAGCTTTCGGCGTGGAGGAAATCCTCAACTTCTAAACCTGTTTTTTTAAATTTAGTTTTAAATACAGTACTTTTCTGTCCGTGTGGTATAAATCTATTATTTAATATATATGTACAATCTCTCTCCATTACAGGGGAACCAGCTTTCTTACTACAGTGTTTACGTTATAGTCTAACTGCAGAATATTGGGTTGATGAGCAGAAACAAATGGAGGCTGCGTTTATCGTCTCCACCAACTTCAGAGTTTCTGTAAAATCTTTTGTATGTTGTGTTTTGATTGGACTCAGACAGATTTACTGTCTTTAAGACTTTTCAAAGCAGATTTTATGAAGCACTAAAATCAACGTGTAGTTTTCCTGTAGTGGAGGAAATGAGATGTGAACAGATGGTTCCGTGATGTTTATTATCCTACCCTGAATATCTGTCCGTATACAAATATTAGGATTTTATTCTCAATGAATTTAAGATACATGAAGCTGGAATTAAAATGTTGACCTTTTATTGGACCTGATACTCGGTACCGGGTATCTGGATCCAGTCCAGCTGAGCTGTTACTAATGATCCTGAACGAACCCACCGTTAACGAGCCGAGCTACTTTCCAAATGAAGTGTACGAGGTGCGATCAGTAGGTTTTCTGAAAATAGAGACTGAAAAGGTTCACAGACTTTATATAAATATAGGAAAGTAATCAAGTAAATCAAAACTGTGATCAAAGAAAAAGTACAGATTATGAATCTGACCAGTTGATTCTGACTTTTTAAGGTTCAATAAAAGTTACTGAGGTTCAATAAGCAGCCCAGATGTTAAGTGCAGAAGTAATGATGACTCATGTTTAGTACGAGTTGGTGACGACAGATGGTTTCATTTCTCTCCTCTTGGTTTCAGACTAAGAAGCTGAAGCTGGAGCTCCAGAAAGCCGCCACCATCCCCATCAGTCAGATCTCCAGCAACTCGGGATCTCAGCTGCGAGAGATCTTCGACAAGGTGGACAAGCTGCTGTCGGGCCGGGCCGTGGTGTCGGGGGGGAGGTCCGTCTCCACCTCGCAGCATCCGCAGGGCCTCGACTTCGTCTGCTACAAACTGGCTGAGAAGTTTGTGGTGAGTTTCACATATTATATTATTACATATTATTATGTTGTATATATCTCAGAAAATCGGGAAAGTCAAGAAATGAATGAAAATACGTTTATTTAAAAAAAAAAAAAGGGAATAATAATTGAATTTGAATAATGACACAAATGAAATAGTTACAGATTTAATAACAAAATAAATAAAATCAAAGTATCAGTAATTGATAAAGCTACAATTAAAGATAGGAATAAATAAAAGCACCATTTGGTCCAGGGTGAAAAGAGAGGTTCCAATTTTATGTTTAAAGAAGTAAAGCTTTTCAGTTAGTGTCATTCAAGAAAAATATCAATGCGTTTTTACATTTGGTCACTTCAACATTAATTTAAAAATGGAAATTAGCTTGATATGAAATTAAGAAGTAGTGCCGCAATGATTGGTTGACTTGTAGAAAATAAATGGATTTTTACTCTTTAAATTCTGATGACAGGTAAAAGAAATTAAACAGTTTTAAACAATAAAACAATAAACTTCACAGATCTGAGGATTTACTGCTTTTCTCATGTTTTATGTCAAAGTTACTGAACTATTTTTGGGTTTTGGACAAAAATAAGAGAGTTTATAAAACCCTGTTTCCAAAAAACAAACAACAAAAAAGTTGGGACGCTGCATAAAATGTAAATTAAAAACAGAGTGCAATGATTTGTAAATCACATAAACCCATTTGATTGAAAATCGACCAAAGACAAAATAACATTTCTCAGTTTTAACATTTGATATGGTTTTATGAAAAATATCTGGTCATTTTGAATTTGATGCCAGCAACACGTCTTAAAAAAGTTTGAACAGGGTCAACGAAAGACTGGAGAAGTTGTGTAAAACTAAATACACTTGGTGGAACATCTCACAACTAATTAGGTTACCAAGGCAACAAAGCAGTAAAATGATTGAATATAAAAAGATCGTTTCAGAGTCTCTGAGCAGTGAACAACAACTTTTCACTTTCTAAACTCCAGAAACTGGTCTCCTCCGTCCCCAAACGTTTACAGAGTGTTGTTGAAAGAAGAGGTGATGCAGCACAGCGGTGAACATGTTGCTGTCACAACTCTTTTCAAATGTGTTGCTGCCATCAAATTCAAAATAAGCACACATCTTTTAGAAAACGATCTAATTTAATTTAATAAAATAGTCTATCTTCAATAAAATATAGTTTTATGTTATTTACAAACCATTGCATTGTTGTTTTATTTTCATTTTTACACAGCGTCCCAACTTTTTTTGGAAACGGAGTTGTACACTCGCTTATCAATTCTTCATCAAATAAAAATATGTAGTTGCAAAATAAATGTGAACCGCGTGTTGTTGCCAGCTGAGGACGTCCTGATCACGTCACCGCTCGTTCACTTCACTTCGTGTCCAGATTGGATTCGGTTCCTGGAAACTCAACAAATTTCCTGCTGGATTTTTCCGTCTGTAGAAACAAGGCGAGGAGGAGGTGGCGTCTCACCACGAAGCCGCCTTCCCCATCGCCGTGGTGGCCTCTGGTATCTGGGAGCTGCAGCCGCGGGTGGGGGAGCTCTTCCTCGCCCACCTGCACAAGAAGTGCCCGTATGCGGTCCCTCATTACCCTCCGATGAAGGACGGCACGGCGGTGGAGGAGTACCAGAGGTGAGGGACGCTCCGACCTCCGCTTAAATACGTTCAGGGATCAAGACCAGACCCGTTTCTGTGTGTGGAGAGTAAACGTCGGATGTCTCGCAGGATCCTCGGTTACCGCGTGGACGACGCCGGGGTCGAAGGTCAGGACAGTTTCCTGAAGAGGATGTCCGGGATGATCCGACTCTACGCCGCCATCATCCAGCTGCGGTGGCCCTACGGCTCCAAGCAGGGGGTAAAAACTCCCCCCCGTCCCGTCCGTCGTGCAGAAGCAGAACCTTTGACCTCTAACTTCCTCTGTGACTCGTTGTGTTTCAGTCGGTTCCTCACGGTCTGAACCACGGCTGGCGCTGGTTGGCTCAGATGCTCAACATGGAGCCGCTGGCCGACATCACGGCAACGCTGCTGTTTGACTTCCTGGAGGTGAGTCGCTTCAAAAAGCCTCATCACATGATCTGGGCTGGCATACCCTTCCCTCCTTTATTATATACTTTAGATTATTTAGTTCCCGTCTCTTTGAGGCTTTTCTCCTCATAAGTCCACTCTGTTCTGGTCGTCATCAAAATGTCAACTTCTCAAATATCCAAACATCTCTGTGGAAATCAACTCGACTCAAACGTACCGTGAAAACATGTTGAAGGAAGACAGAAGTTATTAACAAACATTTTATTGCACACATATTTAGTGTGTCACAATATCACATACCTCTGAAATCACTGATGCAGCCAATGAGGGGACTTTATCACGCAGGTTCTCCTTCAGTGAACCGGCGGGAGGCTTTTATTTTGAAGGAGTTACAGGAAATGCTTCATGTTTGCATGCGAGCAAAAACTGGCAGTTTGAATCAACCCGATGTTTTGGTTTTCTCTGCGAGAGGTTCATCTGCATCACCGGGAGGCTTCAGGCGTGAGGTAACAACTCCCACCACGGCACGTCTTGAACGTACCTGCAGACGTCTGACATCCTCACAGTGTATAAACGGTACAGATTCCTTCTGCATGCCGTTCCCGCTGCAGCTGATTCTTTTTCAGATGGAAAAATAATCTAGTCGGATGCTCGGTGGAGGACACGAAGCCTTAAATTCACATCCGGCAGCTCCTCCTGCTTTCTTCTCAAAACCTGAAGAATCACCTGCTTTATTTATTTGCCATCTTTTATTTTGTAGGTGTCTTGTGTCCTTCTCTTTGGTTGTCGAGTTTTATATGTTTAAATCTAAAAAAAGCAGGATATGTCCCCTGTGACGTGTCCCCGGCGGCGTGTTGAGCTTCGTCACTGAACAGTTTCTCCTCTGTGTTTCCTTTACGTGAGACCAGTTTTCTCTTGAAGAATCCTCATATTGTTTAATAATAACGTGAAGTGATGCAACAGCTTCAGAATATGAGGCAGAAGATCAGTGGAGGACAACTGGAGTGCCGAGAGACGGTTGTCTTTTGTTTTATATTTTGGTCGTTGTCCTGACGACAGTATGTGTTTGTCGTCACTGAACTCCGGGAAGTAAAGTTGAATTTCGGTGTTTGGTCCCTGAAGTCCGAGGACGTGTCTCCGGTG
Source organism: Brachyistius frenatus (assembly GCF_029030835.1). NCBI lineage: Eukaryota > Metazoa > Chordata > Actinopteri > Embiotocidae > Brachyistius > Brachyistius frenatus. Next base: position 61,798 of record NW_027210962.1, read on the forward strand.
TTGATGTTTTGTTTGTCTGTTGCAGGTTTGTGGGAACGCTCTGATGAAGCAGTACCAGATCCAGTTCTGGAAACTCATCCTGCTGCTGAAGGACGAGTACTTCCCGAGGTACACGCGATGACCTCATCGGACACGTCTCGTCACGCTGAAAGCTCTCTAACATCTCTTCTGCCTCGATTCACTGACATGTTTCCGTTTGTTGTCTCCAGGATCGAAGCCGTGACCAGCAGTGGACAGATGGGCTCCGTCATCCGACTCAAACAGTTTCTTCAGGTACGTTTGGCAGATGTTATATTTTTATTATTCTTAATTTCCTCCATTTGTACACGATCTGTGTGACTGTGGATCGTTGGAGTCCAAAATCTTTCGAGATATTTTTAGTTTTCAAACCTTTTCAAGCCTGATGAGCACCAACATCTCTTTTTCTTCTGATTTGAGCCATAGTTCATTTCCACAAACATGTTATGAAGCTCAGACTTTGATTAAAAACCTGCTCTTTGAATAAATCAGCGCTCCCACTCACCTGATTTTCACCCCACTGACTTTAATTTCACCTTCAAATTTTCTGAAAATCCTCAATGAGAATCCTTTTCCTCAGTAAATAAAAGACCAATATTGGTATAACATTTTTTTATTTTTTTATTTTTTTTAAATCTCATGTTTTAGTATATTTCCACAGAAATGCAGACAATGTGGGAGAGTTGACCAACTTTAAAGACCCATGCTGCCACTGTGAGGCGTCCCAGCAGGGTTCATTCAAACAATATGCTTATGTCATCATAAAATAAAATAAAATAAAAGACTTTTCATCCACAGTGTCTGTTCAGGTTTGGCTGATTCCCCAAAATAATCTCTCTTCTTAAGCACACCTGCCGGCACCTGAATTACTAAATAAAATGGCAAGAAAAAAACCCATAATTTTAATGATGTTTCATAATTGTAGCATTTAAAGAAAAAACTAAAACTGAAACGATGTTATTAAAAAAATAAAAAGATCTCCAGTCATAAAGTGTGTTGATGGAGTTGTTGTGACGTCACTGTTTGATGAAATGTACCTTTGTGTCCTTCACGCAGACTTCACTGCAGAGCCGACAGATCAGCCCTCCGAAAGGCCAGCTAGGCTCCGCCTTCTGGAGGTCGTGATGGAGGCGGAGCCACGTCGGATGTCGCTGCATGACGCCTTTTAGGACCGAGTAGAGCACGTGAGTGGAGAATGAGCCGAGAAACACTGGACTGATGTTGAGAAACCTCCTCTGAGGCTGGAGGGAAACTTTCTCTACATGTGACATCATCAGAGGGGGACGGAGGAGATGAGTTTTATTGACGTCCCAAAGAGCGGATCTCTTGTTGGACGCTTTCTTTGGACATTTTCTGAATGCGTCGTGTTCCAGCAGGATATTTTTATATATATTTATATATATATATATTTATATCTCTGGATTCCTCATGATAACGAACTTCAGGAGGAGAAGGAGGTGTGTTTACATGGTCGGGACGATTCCTCCAGTTTGGAGCAGATTCAGGATATCATGTTTCCATGGAAACAGAAGTCTGGTGCTGTGTGTCACCGGGTAAATCCCAGAGTCCAGGTCACGCACGACTCCACGCTGCTTGTTCACACAATTTTTAATGTTCACAATTACAAACATGTGACCTTTAATGAAAATGATCTGACCTGCAGACTTCTAAACGACGCAGGATGTTATTTTGAAGAGAGACTTTCAGAGCCACCGGTGTTTGTTTCTGCCCGTGGACGACGAGGTCCACGGGCAGCGCTCGCCCGGATCAGGTTCTGTAACCGGGATGTGACGAGAGCGTGAGGAAACACACAGAACGGGAAACTTCAAAAAGTCACAGGAACCCAGATGCTGACGTCGCGCGGAAACATCCGTCCTCCCAACATCTGTCCAGATGTCTGTCGCGCTCGGATCATTTTTTTTTCTGCTTTTTAATGATTTGCTGGGGAAAAAACAAGTTCAGTTCAGTTGTTAAATTCATTAATAATGACGCCTTGCACTGAGTGATGAGAATCATAAAGTTCACAGCTGTTTTTACTGTTGTTGATAGATTCCTGGGGAGGGGGGGAGGCAACACTGATTGTATTTGGTCTCGATCGTCAACCGTTCAAATCAAAAACTGTCAAATGATTTGGACCTTTTTCTTTTTATTTCTCCACCGTGTGGAACATCTGGGAGGTTTAACTGTTCTTCAATCATCGTCGATCAGCTGATCGGATTAAAGCACACTCAGTTTTAAAGTCAAAGTCCGTGTGAGTCGTTTTGTTCCAGCTGATCAGAGGCAACGCATTTCAACAAGGCCATTCATAGAGCTTTACATAAAAACATAGGGAACGTCAAGCAAAAGAAAAAGACATTTAAAAACAAGGACTGAAACAGGAAAATAAAAGACACTGAAACATGCTTAAATAGGATAAAAGATTTAATCAGGATCCTCAAATCTGGTTCATTTAAAGTCGGCAGCAAACGGGTGTTCCCGATATGTGGAGCATTAAAAAGTGAAGCATTTCTTCTCTACGTTCAGTTTGAACTCGTGACTTCAGGGCGTCTGGATGCTTCATCAGAGCAGAGTATGTTCTGAATATTAGGAAGAATAAAAAGGTGTGTTGAGGAGCAGAACTGCAGGAATCCAATAACTGAATGTCTGAAATCAAACATCAGCAGTTAACTGGATTTTTAAAAGAAATTTCCCTTCTTTTAAGAAGACAACTTTTCAGCCTCTTTAGTTTTTCTTCCTGACAGCAGATGGAACTAAAAACCAGGACTTAAAGAGAAAAACGGTTTTATTCTGTATTTATAAAGCTGAAACACGTAATTCTAACTCAAATTAAAGACAAAAACACAAAACAAAAAGGTTTGCTTCTTTTATTTGACCTTTTTACAACTATGCACATTGAGTTGGTTTTAATTCAGTTAAGTTGCAGTTGAAATATTTGCATATTAAGAACATTCAAACCAGCAGCTCACCACTTCTTCAATCTTATTTTATTGTACGAGAACATGAGCTCGTCGTTTCCTCGCTGCCGCACTGATCCTGCATCAGAGACAAAAACCATCTGAAATAACTCGACTTGATCTCGAGCTTCAAACTGGAAAACCGAGAACGAAGCTGCTGAGTGCAGAGAAGAAAATCAAAGTGGATCAAATCAGGAAATTCAGAAAAGTGAAATATTGAGCCGTTTACTTCCTTCGTGTTGACCAAGTTTTCTATTTATTACAGATTCTCAGCCTTTGTGCTTCGATCTCCTGAAGCTGAGTGGGTGGTCGACCAAACACAAGAAGTAGTTTTACTTCTCGAAGAAGCTGAAAGCTTAAATTTCAGTATTTCTGAGTTTCTAGATGACACTTGTTTTTATTTTTGGTCGTAAAAAGGAATGAAAAGTTTTTCTTCTGAGAAATTTTTCACATCTTTTAAACACCAGTCGAGGCCTGAAAATGATCACATTTATTTTGAGCACTGAAACAATACAGGCGGATTATTAAAGGGCAAATAAGTATGATTTGTATTTCCCAAAGACGCTGAATAAATCACATTTGCAGAAAGGCTGCATCCAAAATATGCAGATGTGTTCGTTTAATTGTTCTGTGAAAATGTGACTTCTCTGTCGGAGAGGACCGAGTGTTGTTTTGATGTCTCTGCAGTTCCCGCAGTTCACCAGTAGAGGTCAGTAAAAACACACAGAAGAGCTGATTGGTTTCTCCACAAAGCAGCTTTAGTCATTAAACCGTAAAATTAAATATGTGGTGAGAGTACCTTCAAACGGGAAATCTCTTTATCTAACATGAACGTCTGCGCTGCACCGGCGGCTTTTAAATTCACGCGTGTCTCGTAGGAAGTGGACGAGGACAGGAGCCGTTCTGGACCCCCGTGGTGCCGTTTGAAATCTCCCCTAAACGAAGCCGGTCCTCTGGTTCACCGTCTCTCCGGAGGTTTTCACTGCTCCGTGTTTCTGCCGGCCGGTCGACCCTCGTGGTTGAGCGCCGCCCTCTCCATGCGTCTGTACCAGTATTTGACTTTGGTGTTGGCCATCATGTCGTCGAACGCCTCGAGGCCCTCCATCACGCGGAGGACGCCGAACACCGCCTGCAAAAAAAAAAAGTACGAACTTTTCTTCTAAATCTTGATCCTAAAAACTTTTGACAGAAGTCGTCAAACTTCTCAGACATCGTACCGCTAAGAAACCGACGTTTCCCCGGATACCAACAGTTCTCTTCACAAAACTACATTCAGCCACACAGTCTGAATCACAACATGAAGCTGCTGTTTTAAAACCAAACACTACATGTATGAATCAGATTGAATGGACAGAAGGAAGTCATCGATGTAACGGAGCTGCAGAGCGAGCGGAGCGTCTCCTCACCAGGTCGGCCAGGTTGGGCTGATCTCCACCCATGAACTTCCTCTTCTTCCCGACGGCGGCCACCCACTCGTCCACGGCCTTGTAGAGCTCCTGCCTGACGTCGTCCTGCAGGTTGTGTCTAAACATTCACATTCACACGAGGGATGATGGCGAGACGTTCACGCCTGAACTGAGATGAACACATTTGGACCGTGACTGACGTCACTCACCGACTCTTCAGCCTCTTGGAGATGAGGAACATGGCCGCCGCGCCCACGTATTTGGCGAAGAAGCCTTCGAAAGTACTGAACTTCCCCTCGCGCACGATGTAGTCGAAGGAGGCCAAGGCCTCGCCGGTGGTCCGGTACACGTTGGGAGATATGAGGTGCACGAGCCAGTCGTCGGCCCACTGACGCCACTTCATCTCCTCTCTGAAGACAGCAAGGAGAACAAACACGGTACAGAACAGGAAACCACCAATCAGGCTCAAACAGCCAATCAGGAGCCAGAGAGCGACTGCTGCACCGTCATTGGATGGAAGCTGAGCTGTCATTCATGTGTATGCTTCAAGGCTGTGTGTGTGTGATGGTGTGTGTGTGTGTGTGTGTGTGTGTGTGTGTGTGTGTGTGTGTGTGTGTGTGTGTGTGTGTGTGTGTGGTGTGTGTGTGTGTGTGATGGTGTGTGTGTGTGTGTGTGTGTGTGTGTGTGTGTGTGTGATGGTGTGTGTGTGTGTGTGTGTGATGGTGTGTGTGTGTGATGGTGTGTGTGTGATGGTGTGTGTGTGTGTGTGTGTGTGTGTGTGTGTGATGGTGTGTGATGGTGTGTGTGTGTGTGTGTGTGTGTGTGTGTGTGTGTGTGTGTGTGTGTGTGTGTGTGTGTGTGTGTGTGTGTGTGTGATGGTGTGTGTGTGTGTGTGTGTGTGTGTCCACCCTCACTTCTGCCCCCCCTTCTCCAGGTAGGTTCCAGAGGTGTCGGCCTCATTCAGCATCAACCAGTACTTGTTGCTGAACTCCGTCACCTCTTTCCCTCGATCGTTGACAGACTTCATCTCCGGGTAGCAGCGCAGGATGTCGGTCATGCTCTTCTCCCTCAGGGACAAACGGGGTTTCATTACATTATTTATGCTTCCTATATCCATTTTAATTCATTTTATCGGTTGTTTTTCACCATTTAGTAACTCCAAGGATCCCTTTAAATGGGGTTGGTTTTAAATGTTGATCTCCTTTGCTGAAGTTTAATATAAAAAACATTTAATTATTTAAACGGTAAGATCACAGTGACAGAAATATATCTTCTCTCCAGCGTCCTCGCAGAAAGTTTGAGTTTTATTTGCTAGCCCTCTCATCTTCAAATGTATTTCATCTGTTGATTAATTATTTGATTATAAAATGTCACAAATGGTGAATAATGACCGTTATAACTTCCCACAGTTCACGGCGACGTCTTCAAATGTCTCGTTTTGACCAAAAGCCGAAGATACTCAACACTTATGTCAAAGAAAAGAAGCTGGAACGTGATATTTCTTGGCACTTCTGCTTTCAAAAATTTGACAAAATAATGATTTTTCTGTGAATTAACCCTGAATGACAAAAGGATAAATGTTGTAAATGCACCCTAAAAGCTGCATTCCCCCCCGTGCTGCATGTTCTCCCTCAAACATGAGGCTCACAGGATATCTGAGGTTGAACGTGTTTCTCATTAAATAACATTTGAATAAAAGCGCCGACTTACTTGTTGATTAAATAAGTCTTGATGGAGCTGATGATGACAGACGAGTCGTTCAGTTGCTGCAGACGAGACACAAAAGAGAGAAAAGACAACGAGACGTTATGGACATTAAAAAAAAGATGCATATTTTTCAACTATTTCTTTTCCAAATTTAAGTGGATGATGTTTTTTGTTTTTTGTTTTTTTACTCAAATTGCGGTGGCTTCATTTTGTGGCTTCAAATGAGGATTTTGGTGTCGAAAGTGCAAAATATATTAAAAGAATTCAGTAAACTGCTCAACTTGTGGATTTGAAGCCGTTTCGTTTCAGATGAGCAGATTTCAGCACAAATCGAGCTGCCGACGTTCGACCGACTCACCACGTCGTCGCCCACCATCAGGATGGGCACCTTTCTGTAGGTGGACCACTTGATCTCCTTCCTCATCACCGGGTTCACCTCCACGACGTCGTACGGCAGCCCGTGGTAGTCGAGGAACGCTCGCACCTTGCTGCAGAACGGGCAGGTTTTGTACTGGTACAGGATCAACTTCAGACCTCCTGCTGAGACCTGCAACGAGGAAAGTGGATTCTTCCAACCTTATTGGCTTAAAGAGATGCACGCCATGTGGTCGAAAGTATATGGACACCTGTATTGGTTGATTTTATATGAAAGGGAAATATCTTAATAACTTCAATTTACTGATAGAATCACAACTACTCCCATGTACTTGCTGCTAAAACGATGTTTCTGATTTTAAAATTTCAAGCAGGACAACTGCTTGTTGAAAGTCGGGACGCTGTGTTAAATCATGAAAACCTGAATTTAACTCAAAACAGAAAGAAACAAACCAAAAGTTGAAACTGAGAATTTTTTCTTGTTTTCTGAAAAATATATTCTCATTTTGAATTTGATGGCAGCAACATGTCTGGACGGGTTCACCACTCTGAAAGACTGTGGGCAAATAGTTCAACAATCTAAGAATAATGTTCCTCAACGTAAAACTACAAAGAATTAGTGGATTTCATCGTCAACGGTTCATAATATCATTAAAAGATTCAGAGAATCTGGAGAAATCTCTGAACACAAGGGACAAGGCTGGAAACCAATATTGGATGGTGGTGATCTTCGGGCCCTCAGGCAGCACTGCATTAAAAACACACTATTCTGGAGTGGAAATCACTGCATGGGCTCAGGAACACTTGTGAAAACCATCGTCTGTGAACACAGTTCATCGCTGTGTCCACAAATGATGTTAAAACTCTCCAAAGAAGAAACCAGATAGAAACATGATCCAGAAACACCGCCGCCTTCTCTGGACCGAGATCATTGAAGATGGACTGAGGTGAAGTGGACAACTGTCCTGAGGTCTGATGGATCACAATCTGAGATTCTGTTTGGAAATCATGGACGCTGCATCCTCCAGGTTAAAGAGGAGAGGGACCATCCAGCTTGTTATCAGCTCAGTTCTACAGCCAGCATCTGTGATGAAAAGGAGACCCTGAACTGTGTCGTAGCTGAAATCCTGTATCAGGCAAGAATGGGACCACATTTCACTTTCAAAACTCCAGTAACTGGTCTCATCGGTTCCCAAATGTTTACAGAGTGTTGTTAAAAGAAGGTGAACATGATCCTGGAACAACTTTAGAGACGTGTTGCTGACATTAAATTTAAAATAAGCACGTATATTATCAAACATTAAAATTCCTCAGTGAACATTTGATGTCTGCTGATTTCCAAATCATCACAATCTGTAAAAAATAAGCTTTAATAAATAGAAGTTTGTTTGTTTGTTGCACTGATGACTCCGTGATGATCACGTGTCTTTATGATGCACTGCTGTTCAATCTGACAACTGCATTCATGTGTTCAACCCTAAAACACGTTTCCAGCTGACTGCAGTGAAAACAGGTGACGAGGAGAGACTCGGTCAAAGCTGACAGCAGCTGATCCTTCTGCACACCTGCAGTCACTGGAGGACGGACAGTCGAGATTAGAGGGACGCAGTTTCCATGGTTACGGGCTCACCTTGGTCTCCTCCTCGGCCAGGTGCTGCTGGACGGTCATCTTCACGGTCTGGTACAAACCCAGACCTCCGCCGAGCAGGAAGGCGCAGCCCAGCGCCCTGCCGCCTCCTGCCCGCAGAGAGGAGAGCAGCTTGGACCGGACCACCGGCCCCCTGGAGCCGGACGCCCTCCCGGACCCGCGCGCGCCCACATTCCCCAGCAGGTAGGAGACGGTGCCGGACCGGTGAGCTGACGGAGACCCCAGAAAGGACCAGCCGACCTTACGGAGCGCTCTGGTGCAGGCGGCTGCCATGTTGGTTTTACATAAAGTCCCATAATGCACCGCGAGGGAAACTGAAAGGGTTTTGCTACCCTGAATTCAGTCTGTCAGGCTGTTTAACATCAGGTGACGATCAAAGGCAAAACTTAGGAGGCTGGCGACGAAAGGGAACCATGGGGGGCCTGACAAGACCCATCAAAGAACATATCTGGTTGGATCACTGAACGAGAACCTGCGGGTTCAGAGACATAATAATAATAACAACAACAACAATAAACTATTTGTATTGCACCTTTCATACAAGAAATGCAGCTCAAAGTGCTTCACAGCAAGACATTTACATGCAGTGTTTGACATAAAGGAACATTTAAAAACATAGAAAAGAAATAAAATGCATAAGAACAGATTAAATGCATAAAATTAAACACAAAAGGAGTTAAAATATAAAATACAGCAACAGCAATCAAGTGTAGAGCGGCTGATTACGTCCTATATTTAAATGTTTTACATCCACAAAAATGGAAAACAGCGAAGCAAAAAGGTCACTAGTAGTTGTTTTTAAAGTCAAAAGAAGAGAATGTCCTCGAAGAAATCTGAAATGACCGTAACTGTGATAAAGATGCAACAATTTACGATGACAACATGCAATATGACCCCAAAGAGACTCAAAACAGCCACAAAAACATACAAAATGACCAAAAAGAAATGCACAGAGGATGAGGAGGATGAATCTGAAAGGACTCCAGCTCTCGTTCTTTGAGGAGATGTTCGACATCACCGCTTCACCTCCTCACAATAACCCTACAGCGGTTCTGTTCTCACCGTCTACAGGAGAGGTGTCGGACTTGGGCCGAGGCGACCCGGTGAGAGGATGCTGCAGGTCAGACATCAGACGTCCACTTTCACACTGAGATGTTTCTACCAGAACATATAGAAGCCATCCACCAATGAACAGGTTGAGTCCTGATGTCTCCTCCCTGCTGGAGACAGATGTTCTAATCAAATACACACAAACCACCACAACTGGCTTTACTGAACTACTACGTTTACTCTATCATGAAGATTACTAGAAACACAGCAGAGTTACAATTAGAAGCATTTCAGACAATTTGGAAATAAATAATTGGCAGCTGAGATGTCATTAGATTATTAAGTGTGAAACATTTTTTGTTTCAAAATAAAAAATAATGAACAGAAAACACAATACAGAGAATATACAACAGACAACAACACCAAGCAGTGGCCTAAACACAACAACACATTTTACAACTACACAACAGGAAACAAAACACAACAGATTTCACAGAACACAACAATGAAAAACAGCAAACAAAAATACAACATTTCATAGAACACAACATTTTACAGAAGATGACAAGAAAACAGAAACAGAAAACAACACAAAACCCAACAAATGCATTTCAGAAAACACAAGAAAACATTTCACAAAGCATGAAACACAATTACATTTCAAAAATGAAATAAATTCCAGCCGGAAAATACCACGTCAGAAAAAACACAACAAACAGAGGTTAGAAGGGTCCACTTCGTTATAGTTTATATCTGGTCAGGTGGTGAAATAGGTTAGAAGGGTCCACTTCGTTATAGTTTATATCTGGTTAGGTGATGAGTCCACTTCGTTATAGTTTATATCTGGTCAGGTGGTGAAATAGGTTAGAAGGGTCCACTTCGTTATAGTTTATATCTGGTTAGGTGGTGAAAAAGGCTAGAAGGGTCCACTTCGTTATAGTTTATATCTGGTTAGGTGGTGAGTCCACTTCGTTATAGTTTATATCTGGTTAGGTGGTGAAAGAGGTTAGAAGGGTCCACTTCGTTATAGTTTATATCTGGTTAGGTGGTGAGTCCACTTCGTTATAGTTTATATCTGGTCAGGTGGTGAAATAGGTTAGAAGGGTCCACTTCGTTATAGTTTATATCTGGTTAGGTGGTGATGAGTCCACTTCGTTATAGTTTATATCTGGTCAGGTGGTGAAAGAGGTTAGAAGGGTCCACTTCGTTATAGTTTATATCTGGTTAGGTGGTGAAAAAGGCTAGAAGGGTCCACTTCGTTATAGTTTATATCTGGTTAGGTGGTGAGTCCACTTCGTTATAGTTTATATCTGGTTAGGTGGTGAAAGAGGCTAGAAGGGTCCACTTCGTTATAGTTTATATCTGGTTAGGTGATGAGTCCACTTCGTTATAGTTTATATCTGGTCAGGTGGTGAAATAGGTTAGAAGGGTCCACTTCGTTATAGTTTATATCTGGTTAGGTGATGAGTCCACTTCGTTATAGTTTATATCTGGTCAGGTGGTGAAAGAGGTTAGAAGGGTCCACTTCGTTATAGTTTATATCTGGTTAGGTGGTGAAAAAGGCTAGAAGGGTCCACTTCGTTATAGTTTATATCTGGTTAGGTGGTGAGTCCACTTCGTTATAGTTTATATCTGGTTAGGTGGTGAAAGAGGCTAGAAGGGTCCACTTCGTTATAGTTTATATCTGGTTAGGTGGTGAGTCCACTTCGTTATAGTTTATATCTGGTTAGGTGGTGAAAGAGGCTAGAAGGGTCCACTTCGTTATAGTTTATATCTGGTTAGGTGATGAGTCCACTTCGTTATAGTTTATATCTGGTCAGGTGGTGAAAGAGGCTAGAAGGGTCCACTTCGTTATAGTTTATATCTGGTTAGGTGGTGAGTCCACTTCGTTATAGTTTATATCTGGTTAGGTGGTGAGTCCACTTCGTTATAGTTTATATCTGGTTAGGTGGTGAAAGAGGCTAGAAGGGTCCACTTCGTTATAGTTTATATCTGGTCAGGTGATGAGTCCACTTCGTTATAGTTTATATCTGGTCAGGTGATGAGTCCACTTCGTTATAGTTTATATCTGGTCAGGTGATGAGTCCACTTCGTTATAGTTTATATCTGGTCAGGTGATGAGTCCACTTCGTTATAGTTTATATCTGGTTAGGTGATGAGTCCACTTCGTTATAGTTTATATCTGGTCAGGTGGTGAAAGAGGCTAGAAGGGTCCACTTCGTTATAGTTTATATCTGGTCAGGTGATGAGTCCACTTCGTTATAGTTTATATCTGGTCAGGTGATGAGTCCACTTCGTTATAGTTTATATCTGGTCAGGTGATGAGTCCACTTCGTTATAGTTTATATCTGGTCAGGTGATGAGTCCACTTCGTTATAGTTTATATCTGGTCAGGTGATGAGTCCACTTCGTTATAGTTTATATCTGGTTAGGTGATGAGTCCACTTCGTTATAGTTTATATCTGGTCAGGTGGTGAAAGAGGCTAGAAGGGTCCACTTCGTTATAGTTTATATCTGGTTAGGTGGTGAGCCCACTTCGTTATAGTTTATATCTGGTTAGGTGGTGAGTCCACTTCGTTATAGTTTATATCTGGTTAGGTGGTGAAAGAGGCTAGAAGGGTCCACTTCGTTATAGTTTATATCTGGTCAGGTGATGAGTCCACTTCGTTATAGTTTATATCTGGTCAGGTGATGAGTCCACTTCGTTATAGTTTATATCTGGTCAGGTGATGAGTCCACTTCGTTATAGTTTATATCTGGTCAGGTGATGAGTCCACTTCGTTATAGTTTATATCTGGTCAGGTGATGAGTCCACTTCGTTATAGTTTATATCTGGTCAGGTGATGAGTCCACTTCGTTATAGTTTATATCTGGTCAGGTGGTGAAAGAGGCTAGAAGGGTCCACTTCGTTATAGTTTATATCTGGTCAGGTGGTGAAAGAGGCTAGAAGGGTCCACTTCGTTATAGTTTATATCTGGTCAGGTGATGAGTCCACTTCGTTATAGTTTATATCTGGTCAGGTGATGAGTCCACTTCGTTATAGTTTATATCTGGTCAGGTGATGAGTCCACTTCGTTATAGTTTATATCTGGTCAGGTGATGAGTCCACTTCGTTATAGTTTATATCTGGTCAGGTGATGAGTCCACTTCGTTATAGTTTATATCTGGTCAGGTGATGAGTCCACTTCGTTATAGTTTATATCTGGTCAGGTGGTGAAAGAGGCTAGAAGAGTCCACTTCGTTATAGTTTATATCTGGTCAGGTGGTGAAAGAGGCTAGAAGGGTCCACTTCGTTATAGTTTATATCTGGTCAGGTGGTGAAAGAGGCTAGAAGGGTCCACTTCGTTATAGTTTATATCTGGTCAGGTGATGAGTCCACTTCGTTATAGTTTATATCTGGTCAGGTGATGAGTCCACTTCGTTATAGTTTATATCTGGTCAGGTGATGAGTCCACTTCGTTATAGTTTATATCTGGTCAGGTGATGAGTCCACTTCGTTATAGTTTATATCTGGTCAGGTGATGAGTCCACTTCGTTATAGTTTATATCTGGTCAGGTGATGAGTCCACTTCGTTATAGTTTATATCTGGTTAGGTGATGAGTCCACTTCGTTATAGTTTATATCTGGTCAGGTGATGAGTCCACTTCGTTATAGTTTATATCTGGTCAGGTGATGAGTCCACTTCGTTATAGTTTATATCTGGTCAGGTGATGAGTCCACTTCGTTATAGTTTATATCTGGTCAGGTGATGAGTCCACTTCGTTATAGTTTATATCTGGTTAGGTGATGAGTCCACTTCGTTATAGTTTATATCTGGTCAGGTGATGAGTCCACTTCGTTATAGTTTATATCTGGTCAGGTGATGAGTCCACTTCGTTATAGTTTATATCTGGTCAGGTGATGAGTCCACTTCGTTATAGTTTATATCTGGTTAGGTGATGAGTCCACTTCGTTATAGTTTATATCTGGTCAGGTGATGAGTCCACTTCGTTATAGTTTATATCTGGTCAGGTGATGAGTCCACTTCGTTATAGTTTATATCTGGTTAGGTGATGAGTCCACTTCGTTATAGTTTATATCTGGTCAGGTGATGAGTCCACTTCGTTATAGTTTATATCTGGTCAGGTGATGAGTCCACTTCGTTATAGTTTATATCTGGTCAGGGTGGTGAAAGAGGCTGAAGGGTCCACTTCGTTATAGTTTATATCTGGTTAGGTGATGAGTCCACTTCGTTATAGTTTATATCTGGTCAGGTGATGAGTCCACTTCGTTATAGTTTATATCTGGTCAGGTGATGAGTCCACTTCGTTATAGTTTATATCTGGTCAGGTGATGAGTCCACTTCGTTATAGTTTATATCTGGTCAGGTGATGAGTCCACTTCGTTATAGTTTATATCTGGTCAGGTGATGAGTCCACTTCGTTATAGTTTATATCTGGTCAGGTGATGAGTCCACTTCGTTATAGTTTATATCTGGTCAGGTGATGAGTCCACTTCGTTATAGTTTATATCTGGTCAGGTGATGAGTCCACTTCGTTATAGTTTATATCTGGTCAGGTGATGAGTCCACTTCGTTATAGTTTATATCTGGTCAGGTGATGAGTCCACTTCGTTATAGTTTATATCTGGTCAGGTGATGAGTCCACTTCGTTATAGTTTATATCTGGTCAGGTGGTGAAAGAGGCTAGAAGGGTCCACTTCGTTATAGTTTATATCTGGTCAGGTGATGAGTCCACTTCGTTATAGTTTATATCTGGTCAGGTGATGAGTCCACTTCGTTATAGTTTATATCTGGTCAGGTGATGAGTCCACTTCGTTATAGTTTATATCTGGTCAGGTGATGAGTCCACTTCGTTATAGTTTATATCTGGTCAGGTGATGAGTCCACTTCGTTATAGTTTATATCTGGTCAGGTGATGAGTCCACTTCGTTATAGTTTATATCTGGTCAGGTGATGAGTCCACTTCGTTATAGTTTATATCTGGTCAGGTGATGAGTCCACTTCGTTATAGTTTATATCTGGTCAGGTGATGAGTCCACTTCGTTATAGTTTATATCTGGTCAGGTGATGAGTCCACTTCGTTATAGTTTATATCTGGTCAGGTGATGAGTCCACTTCGTTATAGTTTATATCTGGTCAGGTGATGAGTCCACTTCGTTATAGTTTATATCTGGTCAGGTGATGAGTCCACTTCGTTATAGTTTATATCTGGTCAGGTACAGAAGAGTCAAAAGTACAGTCCAGTAAGTCGACTGTAAAAACAGGGTTTGTTCAGTTTGGCCTCAGTGTCGCTCCACGTGTGATGCGTTCAGGATCGACGTTGTATCCGCCTCCTCCTCCTCCCTACTCCCCCTCCCTTCTCTTCCTCTTCCCCCTCCTGCTCCTCCTCCTCGTCCTCCCCCTCCGTCCTACTCCTCCCCCCTTATCCTCCTCCCCCTCCTCCTTCTCCTGCTGAACACGGAGATCCCCCCCCCCCATCAGCAGCCTCCATTAAGTGTTTCAGCGGTCGGACACCTCTTCCTCCTCCTCCTCCTCCACATCACCTCCTCCTCCTCCTCCCTCCTCTCCAAACTAGGATGCCGTGGTCGAGTACCGGGGAGGATTTGACGGTGTGAGGAGGTGTTGGACGCTGTCCCCTCGTGTTGGTCGGAGTGAGAGGAGGTGTTGGACGCTGTCCCCTCGTGTTGGTCGGAGTGAGAGGAGGAGGACACGATGGACGAGGACACGAGGAGACAAACAGCATCTTATAGTCGATGGTTCTTTTAGCTGGCTGACGCTAGCGCTAACGTTAGCCTGCCAGTCGCTCGGGTTTGTCCCTCCCGTCCACGGACCGATGTGGCGGGTCTCTTTGTCTCCGTGAGGAAAACACTCCTTCATGTCTTTTATATGATGTGAAGACATGCTGGAGCCGCCGAGGACATTTCTCTCAAGGATCAAAGCATCGTAACGGTCCGCTAGCCTCCCAGCGCTAGCTAGCCGTGAGCATCAGTCACCTCCCTCTCCCTCCCTCCTCCCTCCTCCCTCCCGTGAAGAAGAACATGCTGGCGGAGGAGGAGAGCGTCTCCCGGTGCACTTGAACTCGCATGGATACTCACTCCATGAAGGTCATGATACTGAGAGAATGATCATGCTGGAAAAACAGGTAAGCCTCGTTAGCATCGGAGTCAGCGGGTCATGTTTAAATGTCACCGGAGCTCATTTGCATATCGCGGCCTTCTGCACATCTGCACACAGCTGGAGTGATGAGTGACAGGCTTCAAGGTGAGTGTGAGCTGCAGCTCCTCAGGTGATCAATCAATACCTTTTGTAACGGGGACCGTGCAGTCCGTCTCTGCTGCCATGACAACCGTCGGACAGACTGCAGGTTCCTGTTCACGTGTTCCCACAGATGTACCACATTAAAACACACAGAGACCAGCTGGGACAACGTGGACACTTTCTCCATGTTCATCTCAGACTGGGACATGTTTCCGTCTCTATGTCTTTCTGTCTTTCTGTCTCTATGTCTTTCTGTCTATGTCTTTCTGTCTCTATGTCTTTCTGTCTATGTCTCTATGTCTTTCTGTCTCTGTTTCTGTCTTTCTGTCTCTATGTCTTTCTGTCTCTATGTCTTTCTGTCTATGTCTCTATGTCTTTCTGTCTATGTCTTTCTGTCTCTGTCTTTCTGTCTCTGTCTTTCTGTCTCTATGTCTTTCTGTCTATGTCTCTATGTCTTTATGTCTCTGTAAACAACACAGTTCTCTTTTTTGACAAAAGTAAGACGTGGCATTAAAGCTGCAACAATTATTATGAATAGTTTTGTTGATTTTAATTTTAATTTCAAACGTTGGAATTTGTTATAAATCATAAAATGACTGTTTGGGTTTTGGACTGCAGGTTGAATGAATCACGGGGCAACTGGAAAATATAACGGGTTTCAAATATTTCCAGACAGTTGACATTGCACCTGCATGACTGCATTTAAATGGCGAAGTTTGTTGTTGTAATTTTGTTCATTATTTTTTGCCATACACAACCAATGTTAAAATTAGGAACAGAAACCATAATTCAGTATCATGACCTGCCTTGTTTTATTTGTAACTTCCAGAAATTGTAATATTTATTTTACCGAGTCTTCTACCTGTTAGTTAAATGAAAAACGGTTGCAATAAAGTTAAATACAGTAGTTATATTTAATATGATGAATCAAAGCATAACCACAGGTGTTTTTATTGTGAGGCACCCGACCGTCTCCGGCCAGATGTGTTGATGGACCAGAACAGTGAGATGTTAGTGGGACGTCAGGATTTACTCTCTGAGTTGGAGACCAGCTGGAATAATCAAACACCCCTTAAAACTCTGTGAACTTATTTGATCATATTTAAAAGACCGTTGTTTGTTGTGGCTGCAGACCAGGAACCTGTAAATGTCCTTCAGCCTGTAGATCTCCTCACCTCCTCTGTCCAGGACCTGAGGTGGGGGGGCTGGGGGCTGGGGGGCTGGGGGTCCCCTTGTTTACTCCCACAGCAGCATCAGTGACCATAAACAAAAGCGGATACATAAATAATGCATCAGAGGTGTCTGCAGATGTCGCTGGTGATTCCTGCCATGAGCATTAGTCCTGAGTAGGCAAGGAATTCATCTCCATGAATTGTGTGTATTGATTTTTTGTTGTGTGGCTTCATTCTGCCAGGACTGTCGGACATGCAGGCATGTGAGCTGAATAATCTGTTATGTATGTGAGACGATGTATCGGCTCTGTGACGGTACTTTGATTAGTGCCCAGTGCATGCTGGGATATAAAATAAATAGTTAGAAAATGAGATGGTCGCTGATTGGTCTTGTGGTTGTGCAAATGTTCCAGACTAATCACAGAAGAAATGACTGTCACGTGTGATACTGCATTTAATTTAATATCATATCTTTGTGCTGAATGTGCAGCGTGATGTCGTTCAGCTGCATTCTATTTTTGTCGTTGCTCCTTTCGTCTGCTCTGTTTGTCCGTATGTGAACGGACGGTTCGATGATCGAGGGTGTCGTATGTTGTAAAGATGGTCAAGCTTTCTGATTTTGAGCAATTTAATATCATTTATTGGACTTCGCTTTGATTTTGAACGTTATCAGACCAGTAAATTATCGGTTGCCTACCAACCTGCACCTCCTCTGCAGCCTCTAGTGGACATGGTGGTTATGACCGGAGTCAGTGGTGTGATGGAGCAGACGCAGGACTGTTACCGTGGTTACCGCCGTCTGAGTCCCGCGTGAAAACAGAAGTCCACGTCGACTGATTTTAATTGAAATCATTGTCAGCTTATGTAACATATTGTAACTTCAGTGAGTAGCGTACTTATTGATCTCATCCTAAACCCCACCAAACTTTGACCGTGTCGCAACTTAACCACTGGGCTGTAGTTGTAACTATGACGACAGATGTCTGGCATGCTTGTCTGTGGTACTGTCCAATGGTCATGTATGTGTAGGAGGGGACCAATGAGCCATATTAATAACCATGTCAAGACAACTGGTGACGGCCAGTTCATTAATTAACCACGAAGCAGGTCGTGATAACTTTTAGGACATTTATTGGTCGTTGACATTTTAAATTACCCATTTAAATGAAACAATGGAGAGAGAGATTTTCCCTTTTAATTTGAAATGATATTATTTAAATAATTTTTCAGACCCAAAAAAGGTCAATCTGTCCAGTAATTCTCAAGAAAATGGTACAGTGAGAAAAAAAGTAACTTTTTTTGGCTCAACTTATACTTGGTGATTATTCTGTCAATCATTGATCTCCTGACCCCTTCGAGGTGTTTCGCACTACAGGAATCATAGCTCAAATGTTTGGTTGTTTTGTAGTTGTGTGTAAGAGGAATGTCGCAGTACCTGAAATGTGGTTGTGTACCCATACAACTGAAATTGAAAATCAATAAATGAAAAAAACACCTATTTCACACACAGTGGACGAACAAGTTGGAGGTGTTTTCCATCATTGTTTTAAAGATGTCATGTCCACGCGTAGACGACGAGTAAAATACAAACTGTCAAAGCTCGACTCGCCATCATCATCATCATCATTTCATTTTTTTTTCCCGATGAAACATTTAAACTCATATTTTTCCGTGCAGTTGTAAAACTAAACTCTTTCAGTCTGACAGGAATCATGAAGTAAACATGATGACTGTGTGTCAGAGGTCACAGCGGAGCTTTGTCTGGGAGGCTTCTCACTGCCTACACACACACACACACACACACACACACACACACACACACACACACACACACACACACACACACACACACACACACACACACACACACACACACACACACACACACACACACACGGCCTGGATTTTCACTGTAAACAGACTTCTCCTTTTGTCCCTTCCATGTAAATCCTGTTTCCGTTTGCTGGTATTATTGATGTTTATCCTCCTTTCAAACATTTATTTGCTTTCTGAATTGTAGATGAAGCTGAGCTCCTCTGTTGCTGCCGCTGTGCTTCACTCTCTGCTCTCCGAGCTCGACTTCCCTCCGAGCGTATCGGACTTCTTTGTCTGATGGAATGTGACAAGAATCAGACTTTTTCTTTTAGTCCCGAGGGTTTCTGGTTTTCCTTTTTTTTTTCTCTCTTTTTTTCCCAGAAGCATTATTTCAGTTTGTGTGGAGGAAGGCCCGTCCTTGAAACCTGTCGTCTGAAGGAGCCGTGGAGAAGTGTGTTTTCTGTGAACAGTGTTGCAGAGTGCAGGGTCGGTGTAACATTTGGACTTGTTGCTGTGCTGCTCTGCTGCCTGGTTTCTCATCAGCTGTGTGTTCGTCAGCGAGCAGCACAGATTTGTTTTATGGCTGACATTTGTCCACGTTCGTGATTTTCCAGCGGTCGGATCAGATGTGTGTGAAGACTGCAGGCCAGAAACATGACGTGTGGCTGCTCATCGGGTTTTTGTGAAGTCCACTTTGACTTCTGAGCAGATTATTCTCATTTTATTTTACAGAGCAGGTTCAAATCTAAAAGCAATCTAAAACAACATGATGTTTCTCCTCTTTTTTCCTGCACAAACCAAAATGTCATCAAAGTAAATTAATTGCTTTTCACATTTAAGTTCATTATTTTAGGTGAAACAACATGAGAATCAATCAAACCTATGAAATATTAGTTTTTGATAATAGATTAAATATCTTTAGATTTTTTTTTGGGCTATTTATTGATCAAAACCAGCAATTTTAAAATGTAGACTGTCATTTTTTTGGGACTATTTTCTAACATTTTCTGACCAAGCAATTAACAATAATTGTCAGATGAATCAACAATGGAACTAAGACAGTTTTTACTTTGATTTTTCATAACATTGAACCTTTACCTTTTAGACTTTGTGGTTTTTCCACCGAAGCATTTTTACTTCAGAGACCTGCAGTGTTGACTTTGTGTATTTTGTGCGATGTGAACTGTAAATCTCTTCATTTTGTCTTTGCACTAAAACATAAGATTATTATTGATATTCTATTAATTATTTTCAATATCAACATTAGGAGGACTGGCGTGTAAGTTTTCCGAAATGAAGAAATAATCTGACTGCACATCATGTTCTGAACTACAAGAGCACAAATATCAGCTCGCTCATCAGTATCAGGGAATGTCCCAAAATCAAATAACTGGCATTAGGTTGGATATAAAAATATTCTCCATTGTATTGTAAGAGACACTTGAACTTTATTTAAAGTCCCAAAACCTCTCCTGTGTTCTTTAAAATGACAAATTCACAAGTTTTTCCCAAGAAATAAATCCCCTAATGCCTCAAAGTAGCCTGAATATAAGGACACACTTCAGCCTTCATTCGGTATGTGTGGATCTCTGATCTCTGATGATTCCCGCCCCTACCTCCACCCTGATGGGTGTGATGTATGAAACTGACTCATTGTAGCGATGCATATTTCAGGCAAAATTACTATTCGAAATTCGTTCTGAATTTTTCCATGAAAAAAAATCAAGTATTTGCTCCCTGGTCCAAGTTTGATCTCGTCTCTTGGTGAAATACAGTTTTATCTTTGATGGTTGTTGGCAAACAGCTCTTAGGTGCATTACCGCCACCTTCTGACAGGAGTAAAGCATTACAACATGTTGCGGGAAATGAGGAAGAACGATGGTCGCACATACTAATCTTTTTGTATTTTTTTTGTATATATATATATATATATTAAATGATTTGAAAATGATAAACACCACATGGACATGTCAACAATTTAAAAACGTTTCATCGGAGGGGGAATTCAAACCTGATTCAGGACACTTTCCAAGTAGAAATATGTAATTTTTTGATGCAGATTGAACAAAACATTGTTGTTCCATAATTTGAGCGATAAATCAAGACGAGTAGTAATAACAGGAAATGATTTTTTTTCTGCTGTTCTGTAGCACCTCATCATCATGTTGACGCACCATGCTGCAGTGATAGCAGGTACACAGTCTGTGGTCGTGTGTCTCCGATGTGGACCGCCTCCACCCGTCCTGTCTTTGTCCCACAGGAAGCGGACCTGCAGGTTACAGTCTGGCTTCCTGTCCTGGCCCGGGTATCTGTAGAAGAGGGAGGGAGGGAGAGGAGGAGGGGGAGGGCATGAGGAGGAGAGAGCTGATCTTATGTAGCCCTATGAAGAGCCGGCTTTGCCTCCCAGTTTCCATGACAACCGCTCTCCTACAGTATTCAGCCGTGGGACGGCCTCTGCATCTCAAAGCAGTTCCCAGCGGTGTTTCGGAGCGCCTCGCTCGCCTCCTTCAGCTGCTCCTTCTCTGTCTCTGCCTTTTAAAAGCAGCAGCACTTCATCTTCACTGGCGGCCGTACTTTTAAATCTCCACGTCAAACACCATTAGCATCCGAGCCAGGGCTGAGTCCTGCCTTTGTTCCCTGGTTAAATTCCTCGAGACCACAGAGCCAGCACACACTTAAATTATTTAGACCAACTGTCCAGTAAATATGCAAATATTAGCCAAGTGCAAGAAAGAAAAGAAAAGCTTTGAAATTAACAGCGATTGGAGCACTTTGCTCATTATGCAGAATCCATGTTTTATTTTGCCTTGTATTTCCCCAAAAGACCCAGTTCATAATTACACAGTATAAACAGGGGTGTGCCATATTGTATTGTTGATGAAAATATGTTTTGATATGATAAAAGAATGATCATATTGTGATAATATTGTAACTTGCTGCCGTGGTGACATCGTGCTGTTACACAGAGCAACAGTATGTTACGTGCATTAACTCACAACAACGCACAGCAACAACAAGCATGACTGAAAACAGCATGTTTACGAAGCGAGGAAGTGAGACATGATTACCGTTCTGAAGTCAAACAGAAAGCAGGACTTTGTTTGATAGGTTAGATAAAGAAAAACCCTCAGAGGCAGGTTTTTTTTTTCAGGCCAACGCAAACATACTTCCTCTCCATCAACATTGCAGCCATCTGGGGTAAAAGCCGTGTGACCTACATACGACGAGTTTGACTTGAAAGATTTTTGAGATTTTGCAGGAGGCTGTTCGAGCCTTCGTGTTCAGGCTGCAAACACGACGCAGAGGAAAAGTCTAAATGTCAATATGGAGTCCAGCAGGAGGAACGATGTCTCCGATGGGCTCCAAATCAAACGTGGTGCTGTGAGGAAGCCCTCAGCTGCACAGCACTGAAACATCCATCGGAAAAAAACATGCAATTTACCAAGCAGGTGGATTTTCTGTCTCTCTTCAAAAGCAGCTCGGCGTTGTGTCGGCAGGCAGCCGTTGGATGTGTTTGTGATTCCACTTAGTTCTGAAGTCTAATCAGTCCACTTTATTGATCATTAAACACATAAAACTAACAATATAGCTGCTGCAGAGCTGCAGGATTGGTCACTTTCTGGAGCGTTTAATATGCACTGTGAGCAGATCCGGATCCAACGACACCAGAACGTCTTCCTTAGAACTTCAGATTCTGCCCAACAGAATCATAACATCACATGGAAACAGGAGGTTTCACTCTCTGCTGTCTCACTCCAAAACCTTCTGACCTCATTTCACATACTGACGTAGCGCCTCAACACTCATCAGCTGCACCGTGCAGACGCCTGCTCCACCGCTAGCAAGCAGAGATACGCTGTATGTGCAGAATTATGTAAAGTACCAAACAAATATATTACTTTAGCATTTAACTGCAGGAAATGAAACGTCACATCAGATGTTTTCAGAACCATCACTGGGTGGATGTGGGAGGTGGGAAAAATAATCCTGAGAGTGAATCCAGGTTTCCACTGAACTAAATGTTCTGTCCAATTTGCTGCTATTTTCTTTTAAAAACTGAATTCCAAAATTTTTCTACTGTTTCTTTGCGGGTTTATTGTTTTGTCTCTAAAATGTCATAAATCGTGGAAATTACTCATCATAGATTCCCAAAGTCCAGGATGAAATCTTCACATGTACTTCATACTATCATGTGTGACAAAGAAAAGCCTCGTCTTCAGATCCAAGAAGCTGGACCCCAAATTTTTTTTGCTTTTAAATCAATGAACCCCGACAGCTGACTCCGGTGGTTCATGTGTAAATCAGGAGGATGACGGAGGATGACGGAGGATGATGCTGCTGCTGAGGGTCAGGGTAGAGAAAAGGTCTGGAGCACACTGGACAGGTGCCAACTGTTGAAACTAAACAATACTGTCGCCACAAACAACATGATTTATCTATATTTAATAATCAGAGTATTCAAAATAAACACTCATAAGTAGCAGAGGGCGGGGCTTAGAAACAGCTGTTTACAGCTGGCATTTCTCTCTTGGTGCTGGAAGTTGTATTTACAACAACAGAAAGCAAACAGGGTAAGAAAGTGAAGTAAAGATTCTCTCTTGATAGATCACTATACTGTTAACCCGGTATAGTGATGTAACCCTGGTAAAGTTAACCCGGTATAGTGATGGTTAATATAAGTTTGATTGACTTTTCTTTGCATTTGGCCTTTCGTTGACTTTTCTCCTTGAAGTGTTTGAAGGCCTGTGTTTGGGTCCATGTCCGTTCTGCAGCACTTCTCTTCTTTCCGGTCTTTTCCTGGCACCTTGCTGTGTTTCTTGGCTTGTTATCGCCAACAACTGTCGGTCGAGCGCACAGCGTGAAATCACGAGCCGATGTGTTGTGTCAGCTGCATGCTCGTGCACGTACATGTGCCTCCGACATGCGTTCATTAAAACATTGCTCCATGTTTGGAACAGGTTGTATTCAGGGAAGCCAGCGTGGACAGCAGAAAACAACAGAACCAATTTTGACCAAGCAGAAAGTCCGGTTTCACATTCACCAGCAGCATTAACCAGGAGGAGCTGATTCAGACTTCAGCCTCAGAATCAGTCGCCCTGCTTCGTCTTTAATGGGCTCAAACACAGTCGACCACCGGAGTAAAAAGAGCTGCTCCTTCTCTCCTCATTAAATCGCTGCAGCATAATGAAGCAGAAGAGAGTCAGACGGGGAACTCGCAGCTCCTCCGTGTACCTGCTGCATTTCATTCGGAGAGCTTTTTCTTCCTGTGACTGATGCACAGGTCTCAGCCTGAACGTTAGAGAAAGAGAAGAAAGCAAAAAACACTGCAGAACAACAGCTGAGTGCTGCCGAGCTGTTGGGCAATACTCCCGAAGACGGGAAGACAAGAGAGCAGCTGCTGACAGTTAAGATGGTTCCCTGGTGAGGGAGGGAAGTCAGAAGGAGGAGGAGGAGGAGGAGGAGTGGAAGAGGGAGAGAGGGAAGCGAGGGGAGTGCAAGGTGGTTGGTGGCTGGGCGGAGGAGGAGGAAGGAGGAAGGAGGTGGAGGGGCTCCTTGCAGTCTTCGGTGAGAGGCAGAGCGAGCAGCCAGCGTTGGGAGTTCCCTCTTGATTTTTTTTGTTTTGTTTTGCTTTATTTTTATTTTGTTGTCGCTGTATGTGTGTTGCGACGGCTGCGTTGTGTGCAGCATGGAGGCCAAGTCCCTGTTCAGCCTGCACAGAGCGCTCGCGCAGCCCGTCAAGATGTGCATGTTCGATTTCCCCGTCACCATCCTGGACGACCTGGTGAGCTCCTGCATCCCGCCACACCGCAGAGAGGCTGTGTGTGTGTGTGTGTGTGTGTGTGTGTGTGTGTGTGTGTGTGTGTGTGTGTGTGTGTGTGTGTGTGTGTGTGTGGTGGGTGGGTGTGGGACCATATAAGGGCATTCAGATGGGTTTACATATGCATATACTGAATGTGTGTGTATGTCTGTAAGCATACATTAAATTGTATTTGCATGCATGTGTGAATGTGTGTGTGTCCGCCAGTGTTGCAGTGTGTGAATGTGTGTGTGTGTGTCCTCCAGTGTTGCAATGTGTGAATGTGTGTGTGTCCTCCAGTGTTGCAGTGTGTGAATGTGTGAACATGTAAACATGTTTGTTTGTGTACTTGTATGAATTTAAGTGTTGCACTTTTGTATTCAGTTTTGTTCTCTTCTTCCTCAGGTGACTTTTTCACCTTGTTGTGACACTCAGGTTTTTTCTCTTCAGGTGTTTGCCTTGTGTCTCGATTAGCTTCTGGCTGGATCTCGATGTTTATCTCCACACGACAGCGTTTGAGGATGTTTGCTTCACATCTGTTCCATGGGAATGGATGTTTATTTTGTTGGCATCTGAAGATTTTTTTTTCAGAACATGCTTGGCCTACATTTGTGTGTGTGTGTGTGTGTGTGTGTGTGTGTGTGTGTGTGTGTGTGTGTGTGTGTGTGTGTGTGTGTGTGTGTGTGTGTGTGTGTGTGTGTGTGTGTGTGTTGGGCTGCCACCTCACCCACCTCACCCACCTCACCCACCTCACCCACCTCACCCAGGCAACCGGCTCCCTGCAGAGGAGGCGGCGTCTTTTTAAATTTTGACATGTTTGGTCGTGCCTGTAATAATCCCGTGGAGCCTAATGAGTGTGTTCCTGAATCAGCTGGTTAATTAATCCTGAGGCTAAAAACACTTCACAGATCTTCAGATGTTGTGGGCAAACTTTTGATCCGCATCGTTGTGTGCAGCCTGATATTATTCTTTATCTTCCACTGAAGGGTTTATTTATTTAGCACTTTGTTATAAACCATTCCGTCTAATATTTGTTTTACGCTTTTAGATCACTTATTTCTTCTGTTCTCTCCCCCACCGAGCAGCTTTGTATTCATCATCCATTTAAATAACAAAGGTGGAAGCTTTTTAACTAAAAAGGAGCTCCAGTTTCAGACGTTCAGGAGTTCGACTGTGCAACATAACAACTTTCCTCACTCGCCCAGTAGATCAGAGTTTTACTGGCCCAGCAATCAAAACATGAAAAGAACTCTTTCCCTATAACTCTGGTGATTTATTGTACATTATATGTGAAACAGTGATGTTCCTTTTAAATTTGGTTGATTGTGATAGAAGAACAGAAAAGAACCAAATGCATGATACTAATATTTCACATATTTTGGATGAGCTTACTGGAGAATTCTTTTGTCAAGAACTGAGAAAATGCAGAGAGATTCTTGTTTTCCACAAATGGAGCGTTGACTGATGTTCACGGACTTTAGAGGGTAATTCATGTTGTTTTCTGTTGCTAGATGCTCCCTCTAGACATACAATTTACTGATGTTCCCTAAACGCCTCACATGCAGACTCTGTAGACATACAATTTACTGATGTTCCCTAAACGCCTCACATGCAGACTCTGTAGACATACAATTTACTGATGTTCCCTAAACGCCTCACACGCAGACTCTGTAGACGTACAATTTACTGATGTTCCCTGAACGCCTCAAGGTAATTGTTAGGTTGCAGTTTTCCGACAGTGATCCATATGTATAGAATACGTTTAGAAATACCGTCCATGTATTTTCTACTGAATTTAAAGCTGCTGCCAACTGAATCTAGTTTTTTTTCCCCAGTCTGTGTGTGAACACGATGGTCTTGTTTCAGCTTGTTGTTCATGACCCTGAACAGTTTTTCAGCCCATCTGTAGGGCACCTGAGGTTAACTTTCTTTATGAAATATGCTCAAACAGTAATATCGAGTTAGAGCGATACTCTGCTGCGCTGTCAGTGTGAGCGGTGGATATCTGGTGTCAGCGGTTTGCTGTTGCTTTCCTCTCTCGGCTGTAACACCTGATTGTATTTCATGTGGCTTGAATTCCTGTGCGGGGTCAGATGAAGTCGCTGGCGCCCCTGCTGTCGGTCTGCCGTTGAATGATTTCCAGACAGCCGTGTAGCCGTGAACATGAGTTTCATATAAAAGCAGAAGGCCGTGAGAGCAGTCGGATGAAGAGATGGTCGGTGACGTCCCCTGTGGCTCTGGAGGAGTTCTTTTCAAGTCTGAGAGAAGAACTGCGGATGAAATCATCGCAGTGTCATCGGGGTTGTGTCTCAACTTCGGCTTGGAGACTGTAAATTTAAAACAGACACACGCGTGTTTCTGGGGATGAAACAAAAATTTGCCTCTATGGGAAATGTGGGAAGTAAGAAGATGAGGATTTCTTCACATCTGATGCTTTGATTTGTAACATTGTTGTCTTCTTGTGTTTATTATTGATTTCATGCAGCAGCTCTGAGACCTTATGGTTTTATCTTTCTGTTATTAGTTATGAACTTTGACTACGCTCAACTCTCGGCAGGCAGAACATTTTGGTTTTGAAGCACGTCGGAAAACAAGGCTGTGCAGAGCTCTGATTAGTTGTTGACAGTCAATGATGGTAAAAGGCTTAAAGAGCAGCCGGATGTTCTCTGCTGCCAAATGATGGAGCTGTCAGACCGTCAGTTGGCTCGACAGGAAGTGAAGGTTGATAATGTTCACTGTCAGCGTGAAGTATTTTAACTTCAGTTCTCAACAAATAATCATATAAGTGGAGTATTTTATTGTGGATTACCCCGTCTTTATGTTTGTTTCTGTTTTTATACACTATACTTATACTAAGAAGAAGAGGATGCAGGTTTTCCTCCTCAGGCAGGAAGTGTGCTGTTAATCCCACGTTCTGCTCCCACTCGGTCTAAGAAGCCGTCACAAGTGATCATCGGTTGCTGATGTGGGTCGTTGAACAGAAAAAGGTTCAGCATCAGACAGACCTGCAACAGAACAAATAAGAAGTTGCTGGCTTCTCTCTTCTGGTTTGTGTCTGTTGTTGTGCCGACAGGAAGCTCGATGAACTTTATTTAAGGATAACAGAGCAGATTTTACTCATTGAAGTTTGTTTCCAGGTGGGAAGAGGCAGCGCTGGGTTTGGACCTGTTAGCCTGGTGAGAACCAGACCAAATGGCCCTGTGTGAATATCGGTCTGTAAGAAACGTGCTGCTGTTGTTCCGTCCTACTGGGTGAAGACCTCGGCTTAATTTGAACCAATCAGGATGCACCAAACCGGCCGACACTGCCACCGCTGCAGCCACCTACCGTGTCCACTGAAGCGTTTCTTTCCTCAGCACATCATCTTGTTTTTAATTGTTATAATGAACGGCAGCAGCTGGTCGAGGTGCTGAGTGTTTATTCTGCGCTGAGAATGTTGTTTACTGTCACCAGCCGTCCAATCACAGTGAAAAAGGGGAGGGACAAACACAGTTAACCACCGACACTGGTCTCTGATTGGTCCGACCTTTAAAGTGGCTGCAAACTCTGATACGAGCCAAATGACCGGACTGTATTCACAGAGAAGAAAACGGCAGGCGGGTTAATGGACCTGCAGCTTGTTTCAGTAAAGCAGCATTCCTCCATTTCTGAACAAACTGTCAACGGTTACATTGCACGGTTGGTAAGCGTTTAACAAGGAATTAAAAAGGAAGTATTGCTGCTTCTGCTGCGTCACTTTTCCCCACAGCTGTTCATTGATGATATGTTACCGGAGTACAATGCTAACTCTGGAGGACTCTCTCAAAAAGTTACAGACAAACAGAAATCCACAAAAACAATCTGCTTTGTTTATCACTTTTCATCTAAAATAAGTTGCATATTGCAGGTTTGATGTAGATTGTAGTTCTTATGGCACCGGCGATAAGTTGAAGTGTTGCTTTCATGCTATCTGTGCAGTTCAGTTTTGTTCAAGCTACTTTAACTGAACTTTGTGTTGAACAGAAACTTTGCACACGTGATTGTCCGATTTGATTTTCCCTGAGAGATGACTGGAAGAGGAGATGCAGCCGTTTCTTTGTGCAGGTTAGATAATAGAGCCCACGGAGATCTCACTTCAAACACAGAAAAGAAAGAGGCAAAACAACAAATGGTCCTTCAAGTTAAGTGAATCAAATGAAAAGATGAAACTTCAATCAATAAAAACAAAAAATGCAGAACAATTTTCCTGACAGTACAATTTTCAACAAAAACAAAAGAAACCCAGGCTGGTTTATTCTGTCCTCAGTAACGGTTGACAGGTCGTCTCAGAGCAGCTGTGATCCCCAGTCGGCTGCAGTCGGCATGAGAAAGCATTTTTAAATGCCAGGACCTCGGAGGAACACCTGAATGTCTCTGATGTCTGAAATGATAGCAGGGGATAAATCCAGAGGCAGCTGAGAACGAGGAGCTTCTTCTGGTTTGTTCCTGGGAAACTCTGGTGGGTTTTCTTTGCCCAGTGCAGCAGAGAGAAGGCGTCTGTGAAAGAAAAACAGAAACTCTCCTTGGACTCATGAAAACTAGATCTCAGCAAGCTGTTTGAATGCATTTTAATTATCTTAAACTAACATAGATCTATTATTAATATTATTGATTTAGATCCATTTGTTCGTGGCCTGTGTTTGGTCTCGACACCACACCCATATAACGTATATGTATGGAAACTCCCAGAGAGTTCATGCTTTTCTTTTTCTTACTCAATTCGAAATTCCAGATGTTTATTGTTACACCGGTTGTACAAGTACAGCTGTGTGAAAAGCTTTGGCTGGGAGGCTCTATTACAAGAAAAATTTAAATAAATATACATAAATAGTTTGTCGATACATAAATATAAAAGTACATGTAAGATATAGTAACACAGTATAATAATGTGTATATTTAAGGCACGATAGAAGAGCTAATATGTTTTTATTTTGGACTGTTTGAAGACGTCCCCATCGGCTGTGAGAAACTGATTTTCTGACATTATTATTACTATTATTATTATTATTATTATTATTATTATGATCAGTGTCATAATTGTGCCAGCTGAATGCACAGAGGCTCTTTTAAATAATGTAGTACAGCAGGTTAACTGAAGGAATTCCCTCCTGTAGTTAAACAGGGAAGTCCCTTTGAGTTTCACTGCCTCATCTTCAGCTTTCATTTTCTGTTGTTAGATGTGTTGAATGTGTTCGAGCACCACAGACGAGACGTGTAGTTTTTAGGGAAACTATCACTAAAAGTTTTCAGCGCTTCTGGAAAGCCTTTTTTTTTTTTCTTCTTATTTCCCAGCACCAGTTAATTTTTTCTAGTGTTGTTCCTTTGCGTTGTTGACACAGCTGGTAAAGTAAACATGTATGAGCCGAGCGTCGGCGGGGGTTCGGCCAATCTGTGACGAGGGGAGTGGGAGCGCTGGAGCTTTTTCTCCTCGATCCTTTGGATCCTGAGGAATCCGGTCCGGTGCTCGGTGAAGTCGTGATGTGGTGCCGGAGCCGGTGGACCTGTGGACTGCTGCTCAGGACGGGTGTCTGCTGGGACGTGGAGGATTTCTACGGGAGAGTCAGGACAGCACACAGACAGGTCGGATTCACGGATGCTTCCTTTTATTTCCAGACATACAGATGAACATGTCGTCCCATTTCACTGAATATAAAGAGGGTGAGCTGCTGGTAGTTCGGTGTCTCACGGGGGACATTTGGATCGTGACTGAACTGTAGGATTGTCCTCAGTCAATATCTTGTATCGATTAACTCTCTAAAGAGGCTAACTAATGATAGCTTCAATTAGGGATTTTAAAGGTTATACATTAAAGTACAGTACATGCGCTCCTAAATGAAAAACAATAATTTATGACATACATATTTACAGTGTGTGTGTGTGTGTGTGTGTGTGTGTGTGTGTGTGTGTGTGTGTGTGCGTGCGCGTGCGTGCGTGTGTGTGTGTGTGTGTGTGCAATAACAAATATCACCAAAATCCCACATGGGTCCACACTAGTCCACACTGGTCCGCACGGGTCCACATGGGTCCATATTGGTCCACACGGGTCCACATGGGTCCATATTGGTCCACGGGTCCACATGGGTCCATATTGGTCCACACAGGTCCACATTGGTCCATGCATACTGGAAGCAAAGGCTGCAGTTTCATATTACAGGAAGAGGTCAACACAGTTCATGGCTGAACGGTGTATGAAACATTAGAGGGCTTTTAATTTGAAATGAATAAAGAAATTTGCGGCTTTCAGCCAACCAGTGGTGAAACTATATCGTTCAGTCAGTCAGTGACATTCACGTTTATAGAACTGCTCTGCTGTTGTGGTCAGACCAGAAAAATAATTCTATTGGCAAACCAGCTTTTATTGTGAAAGTGCTACAGGAAATGCTACACATTAGATGTAGGTAAAAGGTTGAGGCAACGTTACCACTTCAAAATCTGCTCACGTTTAATCACCACAGTTGTCTTGTGTGTGATTGATTAGTTACATTTGTAAAAACAGATTACAGTAGGTTGTCATTTTTAATTTATTTATATCAGAGTGAACGACATCTTTAATAATGATGAGACATTCGGCTCCAAACGTGCTTGGCGACCTTTTAAAAATGGCAGCAGCAGGTTGCATTTTTCTATCAGATGTTAGCTCGGCTGTTTCCTTTTTGATTTCAGCTGAGGGCCTTTGTTTGCATGTCAGACACTGTTTCCTCTCTCCACTCATTTCCTGTCTGTATTTCTGCTCTCTTTAAGTAAAAACAAAAAAACAAAAAAAGGAATCATTAGAAACACTGTTAGAGAGACTTATTGAAGTGGAGATTGTGTAGTTACTGCTGACATTCGTGTCTTTTGGCCTGGTTAAACATGCATGGCCACACAGGTTACCAACATATTTAATGAACACATTTGCTCAGTTGGACTTTTCCTCTCTCAGTATTGATTCTGACAGATGAATTCAGGATATCTGCTGATGATATGATCAGATATCAGAGCTCTTTTTCTTTATTTCAAAATCTAGACAAAGGCTATTTTACTGTGCTGAAGTCTTTCAGATAAATAAACAATGTATTTTTTAAAAAATTTTGGACGTGGATGAAGTAGCTGTATTTCAAGTAATGGATAAACTTGATCAGTTTGAGTTGGGATCAATCAACTGGATCAGATCAGAGGATGACTCAGCTTCTCTTTTTGTTTTTTTAAGACTCGTACCAAATGTCCTAAAAGCAGCTCTGGTGCCGGATTTTGAAATGTGTCCAACATGAAAACATCCCACAGAGCTGGTGGGAGCAGGAACACAGCATGTGTTAATGATGGTTGTGTAAGCTGGATGTATATAAGCTGCACAGTGTGACACGTCTGCAGTGGAAATAGACTGCTGCATTTGAAAAATGAAAGAACGAAGTATAATCTGATCCTATTAACCATCATTACAGCGTTCTGGCTTCAGAGACATGAAACAGCACCGACACCTGACCTCAGCTGTCTGCTCCCGTTAACAGCTGTCAGACTGACACATCAGCAGGGCATGAACATTATTATTATTGTTGTATATCATAAAAGCCACTTTTTTTCTTTGAAGATCGGTTAAATGCATGACGTCCTCCGACTCCCAGCTGTCGTAAGCAGCGTCTGAACAGCATGCATAGATGTAGACAGACCAGGAAGAAAATGTTGTGCGTGCTCTGAATCTTTGCCTTTGATGTTATTTATTAATATTTAACCTCCAACAACGGTGAGACGGAAAGAATATTAACAACCAGCCTGATGGAACATTTATATATATATATTTTTTTAGATATTTGAAAAATAATAAAATCAGAGTAATGAAATAAATAAACAATTACTTTAAAGGAAAAAAAACATCTGCTTGTCAGAAGGGTTCCCACACTGCCACGTTCACATCTCCTCATTGGTTGGAAGGAGAATAGTTAAATAACTTCCAGATATTCAGACTTGTGCAGAGGACCAGTCTGTCTCTAAAACGGTCCTGCAGTTGGGAAGTCTGTTTTTCAGCTCTGTCATTTGTTGGAGTTTCATGTGCAGATCGAACAGCTTCTCCTGCAAGTCTTTTATTTAATCATAGAAAACCCTTTTACGTAAAGTCCTCCACGCTGAAGATTAAAAACATGTTACAGAGTTTGTTTTTTTGGTCCCACCTTCTCTCAGCTGTAATTGGACCCTCCATTTTTCTTAAAAAGGTTCAGAGGAGCAGTAACAGGTTGTCCTGTCGATTCGTACAGAACTTCAATGTTATGGTTTCAAAGAGTATTAAAACAAGTAAAGCTCAACACTTAAAAACTCTGCTTCTTCCCCCATGTTGTCTGTGTCGGCCTGCTGGTGGTTGACTAGCAGGTAGTGTTCACTGGAGGTTTTTACTGCTGGAAAAAGACTGAGCCAAACCAGGAAATATCATCTATGTAAAACTAAAACAATGAGCTAAAAGAGGCTAAACACTTCTTAGAGCTGCAGAGTTGATTTCAGTGATTTCATTCCATTGTATCATTCCTATTGGCATTATAAATGTAAATTTTTGGTTTTATATAAAAATACTAAGTAGTGCAGCTTTAAACAAGAGACAAAAAGAAACCTTCATATGTAAATGTTTAAACCCAGAAACTACCAAAAAACATCTATTTCTATGTCTCTGGTGTCGTACTTTACAGATTGAAATGATCTCATCATGACCAGGCTTTTCTGCGTCCATTTTTGTTTTATAATCAGTTTATTCTCATTTCATTGGCCTGTTTTTTTCCCCCCCGTTACATAACTCCAGACTCGGCCCATGTCTGGCACTCTCGCTGGCTTTTATTTGTCTCAGATTTATTGATCGCAGCAGCCCGATGGCAGCCGCCCAACAGAACCACAGGCCCCGGCTGCTAAATGGCATCCCGACAGGAGAAGCAACGAACTCTCTGCGTTGTGTTTCGTCACCGCGACTGAAATATCTTCCTGATGTCGCTGCTCTGATTTTAGTTTTAACCTCGTCATGATGGAAATCTTCGGCCAGCTTTGCAGTCGGTGACGTTGACTCTGGCCTCGCATGGGGCCGGCTTCTTCGGTTCTGCTGCTGCGTATTTATCTCTGCCTAAAAGTGTGAGTGTTCCTTTGTATGCGAGGAGAGTAAGAAAGTAATGCAGCCCGTTAGCGTCACCCTCCTCAGGGAACACTAAAACATGTCAAAGCATCGGCCGGTGCCGCAGCAGCAGCAGCAGCAGCAGCGGCAGCACAACATCCTCTGGTATTGATTTCCAGCAGATGGAAGAAGAGCTCAGACTCAAAGCTGGCCGGCGCTTCGAGCCCTCGGAGACTTCTGGGATTCAGTCCTTGTGGGTTTTCATGGAAGACAGATATTAGTAGGGATGATTTTAAACTTCTGCTAGTTGTTGTTGTGTTGAGCGACTTTAAAGCTCGCAGTTCTTAAAGTCTTCCAAGTCTTTCATCAGTATTTTCTTTTTAGGAGCGTCTCATTGCGAGAATGTTGCTCAGGTTTTTATTTCTGAAAGTTGACAGTGTTCTCCTTACAGACCAGACAGGAAATAGTCCCACTAAACTCCAATCTGTTGTCTGTTAAACATATCTTTAATCCAGGTCAGCATTAGTTTTAGGTCCACAAAGAGACGTGAAATAGCCACGCTTTGGCCTGAAAGCGTGAAATTTACATGCACGTAAATGTCATGTGACGCTGGATCATGTGACCAAGGTCCCGCAACAAAGGCGATAAAGGATATTTTTCCTGCAGTATTAGGAGGCTGGAGTGGTGGCGGCCTTAATCACAGACTGTCATGTGGGATGATGAGGTCCAAATCCAGGAGGTGACAAAGTTTTTGTTGAGTTATTTTTTGTTTTTTAACCCCAACCAATCTAGCCCTGCGCTTGTCGTCTCCACCAACAGCTCTTCTCTTCTATCTCTATGCTGTCCTTTTCTCTCTCTGCTCTCCTCTCACCCCAACCGGTCGAGACAGATGGCCGCCCACCTCTGATCCTGGTTCTGTTAACAGATGCTCCGCCCACCTCTGGTTCTGGTTCTGTTAACAGATGCTCCGCCCACCTCTGAGCCTGGTTCTGTTAACAGATGTTCTCCACCTCTGAGCCTGGTTCTATTAACAGATGCTCTGCCCACCTCTGAGTCTGGTTCTGTTAACAGATGTTCTCCACCTCTGATCCTGGTTCTATTAACAGATGCTCCGCCCACCTCTGATCCTGGTTCTGTTAACAGATGCTCCGCCCACCTCTGATCCTGGTTCTGTCGGAGGTTTCTTCCTGTTAAAGGGAGTTTTTCTTCCCTCTGTTGGAGGTTTTTCTCCCTTAAAGAGGAGTTTTTCCCTCCTAGCTTATGTGGGAATTGTTGAATTGTTGGTTTCTCTGTATAATGCTGTAAAGTCTTGCTGTAAGGACTTTAATGTGTCAAGTGCCATGAAATAACCTATGTTGTGATTTGGCGTTATATAAATAAAGTTGAATTGAATTGAACCATGTGCTTATTTAGTAACCCCAACCCTGTGTTTTAAATCACATGGCTCTACGCGTGTAGTAGGTTTAATTTTCGTCTACTACAGGAAAACATGTAACTGTCACGCCTACACAGACCAAATGCTGGCTATTTCACATTGTGCTGTACTGGGCGGGCGTGTCTATTTCACGTTTTGCTGTAGTGGACCGGCA
Organism: Brachyistius frenatus; assembly: GCF_029030835.1. NCBI lineage: Eukaryota > Metazoa > Chordata > Actinopteri > Embiotocidae > Brachyistius > Brachyistius frenatus. Next base: position 96,668 of record NW_027210962.1, read on the forward strand.
TGGCTATTTCACGTTTTGCTGTAGTGGATAGGCGTGTATATTTCACATTTTGCTGCAGTGGACAGGCGTGTCTATTTCACATTTTACTGTAGTGGACAGGCGTTTCTATTTCACGTTTTGCTGCAGTGGACAGGTGTGTCTATTTCACGTTTTGCTGTGGTGGACGGGTGTGTCTATTTCACGTTTTGTTGTAGCGGACCGGTGTGTCTATTTCACGTTTTGTTGTAGCGGACCGGTGTGTCTATTTCACGTTTTGTTGTGGCGGACGGGTGTGTCTATTTCACGTTTTGTTGTAGCGGACCGGTGTGTCTATTTCACGTTTTGTTGTAGCGGACCGGTGTGTCTATTTCACGTTTTGTTGTAGCGGACCGGTGTGTCTATTTCACGTTTTGTTGTAGCGGACCGGTGTGTCTATTTCACGTTTTGTTGTAGCGGACCGGTGTGTCTATTTCACGTTTTGTTGTAGCGGACCGGTGTGTCTATTTCACGTTTTGTTGTAGCGGACCGGTGTGTCTATTTCACGTTTTGTTGTAGCGGACCGGTGTGTCTATTTCACGTTTTGTTGTAGCGGACCGGTGTGTCTATTTCACGTTTTGTTGTAGCGGACCGGTGTGTCTATTTCACGTTTTGTTGTAGCGGACCGGTGTGTCTATTTCACGTTTTGTTGTAGCGGACCGGTGTGTCTATTTCACGTTTTGTTGTAGCGGACCGGTGTGTCTATTTCACGTTTTGTTGTAGTGGACCGGTGTGTCTATTTCACGTTTTGTTGTAGTGGACCGGTGTGTCTATTTCACGTTTTGTTGTAGTGGACCGGTGTGTCTATTTCACGTTTTGTTGTAGTGGACCGGTGTGTCTATTTCACGTTTTTCTGCGATACCCTGTTGTTATCTGGTTGCTGCTGGACTTCGTTTAAGTTGTTATGTCGTGGGGATTTTGCAATAAAGTGAAATGAAATTAAGCTAAATAAAATAAAGAGCTAATGTATATGGATCAATGTTGCAGCCTTAGGAGAAGATTAAATGATTCTTCCAGACAATAATGAAGATGGATGAAAAGAAATTAGAAAAAGAATTCTCCCCGACATTTACCAATGAATTCTGAACATCTGCCAAACGTAGATAAGAAGTCCCTGAATTGGTCAGAAAAATGGAAACGTGAACATGGAGCTACTAAGTGGACGTAATTTTAGTCTAATACTATTTCCAAGGTTAAGAATGTTATAATTATAATTTTATTTATTTATTCAGTGACATAACCTTGGACTATTGTTTACTTATATTTATTTATATTTGTAGCAAACAATCACTTATCCTTTCCTCCCTGACAAAATGACTTTTTCTTGCTTGTGTAAATTTTGACCAAGATGATGAAATACTGAAGTTCTCTTACTTTTTGTGATAGTATTATCATTTCAGATGCTCTTTTAAAGGCCTGAAAACTTGTTGGCAAACCGCTGACTACTTTGACTTTGGACACTTTTCCTTTAAGATAGTCACAAATTAAACATAGACATAAATTAAAGATGATCAGACTCAGCCTCAGCTTCACCGTCTTCTCCCCCTTCTGGCGTCCCACTCGGTCTTTTCTCGTCCAGCAGCTGCAGATTTGTGAGTTATGAAGCGCAGCAGCTCGGCGATGAGAAAGGTCGTGGAGGTCAGACGTGTTTGTGGTTGGATTCGGCCTCAGCTGGCGCAGCAGATGTTTGTCTTAAATTTGCTAAATCGCTTTTACACCTGCTCTTCCTGTCGGTGCATCTGCATGGAAAGCCTTTGGATAATGTAGTTCTCTTCTGGAAAACATACCACACACTGTTGTAAAATGAACATCATCTGTTCCAGTTTAAAGCCACTCAGTTATGTCCATTTGTGTGGTGAACATGTGCTGCTGATTACAACACTGATTTGAGTTGGTTATTATTTTAAAAACTTGTCAACAGTCTTCTTTAGATGATCTGTGATAATCTCTGTGATATGAGACGTTTGTTCCCGACATTGACCAGTAGGAGGCAGTGTTAAATGTTTAATCCACAGAGGCTCCTGCTGTCATGTCTTCTGCTGTTCGTGGAATCCATCACAATCCCCCACAATGCATCTGTCAAGCTACAGTAAAAGTGTCAGAACTAACTTCAGATGAGGCTCGTTCTGTGAGGAACTCACAGTTAAATCGATTTGAATCTGCAGCTAACAGGGACATGATGATGGGTAGTTCAGGTACTTTCTGGTATTTCAAATCAAGGATGTGGTTTGTTTTGGAGATAGAGATAAAATCTCAGCACTGCAGCAGTTAAATAACTTCCCAGATGCTGCCGAGTTGCACAGATGTGTTTAAAATAACTGCAGATATTTGTGTTTATGTGGCTGCACTCAGAGTTTTACTGCGTTTGTTGTCCTTGTTTGTTGCTGGCTTGTGATAAAGTTGGATTTGTTGATCAGTTGTGTTTTAGTGGCAATGGTAAAAGACATGGTTAGAGTAATTTATTACGAATTTTAACCACAATTTAGTAATTTCCAGCATCCGTTAATCCTGACAAAAATGAATGATTTCAGCTGCTTATAATTTAAGTTAAAGTTTAATATATTGGGGATTTTAGATGGACAAACAAATAAGTCATCTTCAGCTTTTCAAACTTTTTCTTGTTTATACATTTAATACAAAACCATTAATTATTCAAGAAAATAATGAAAAGGTGAATTCATATTTAGAAGAATAATTTGTTTTAACCCTACTCATATCATTGACATCATTAAAAGTAGCTATACCAAAAAGTCAAAGTGCTCCAAGTAAAATCTTTTACTTAAGAAAGTGAAATTAAAAGTAAGACAATGATCAGATTTCAGTTTAAATGCATTTAGCATGTAATCATTTTAAATGTGTAGCTGATCAGTATTGAACCGATTTAAAAAATAAAAAAAATAAAAAAAACTACATGCAACTGGGTTGTTTTTGGATTGTGTTTTATAAGCTATACAAGTTATTTTATGTAAGTTATTTACAATTCAAACTGTTTAGAATAGATAGCAAAACTAATTAAAGGTACAATATTCCCCTCTAAAATGTAGTAGAATAGTATAAAGTAGAAATACGAAGGAACATAAAATAGAAATACTCATGTAAAGTACAAGTATAAGTATATATAAAACTTAAATGAGGTTGAATGTACTGAGAGTTTGAAGACGGCTGAGTTGCTAGTTTCAGTGTAAATATGTGATTTTCAGGAGACAGCAGGGACGTAAACTGTTCATCAGTATGTTGTGTTTTCTTTTCCCATTCTGTCCTGCTGCCATAGTGAGCAGAAACACTGCCATCATTTCCCCAAGGCATGATGTAAGAGTGGAGGAGTTAACGCTGCCTTCAGGGACACCTCGGACGCTTATACTTCATTCAGTACAAGTTGTAAATGTGAACCTATACTGCGTAGTGTAGCCATTATAAGAAAACACAAAAAGTTCAGCAGAAACATTATATTCCAATAAATAACTTAATATTTTCCACACAAGTGTATATCTAATATTTGAATAGTAGAGAAAATATAAATATATATGTACAAAAAAAAGGTAAAGAAGTTATGTGTTGGGGGAAACTCCTTCTTGACAGATCCAAAATTTCAACCGAGTGAACTACATATGCCAATAATCAATATGATGTTATTGTTCCAAAATCTCAAAATGATCGATCCCAGAAAGGAAATTTCCATCTTAAAGAAGTGTAAGCACAGCAAAGAAAGCACATTAAGAACTACAGACAACAACAAACACACCAAAACAAAACAATAGTGGAATATTGTTCTGATAAACAATCAGAAACCATACAGATATTATAAAATATCTCACGACTTTTTCATTATGGAAACATTTGTCAATGATGGGCAAAGTCATTTATTTGCAAAGCACATTTAAAAACAATCAATGTTGACTAAGAGAGATGATTTCTGAGAGGATTTATAATTAAAACAAAATACATAAGTCAGCCTATCAGTAAAATAAAAGCATTGAATGTGTGGATAAAATCAAACACAGCTGATTTACACCATTTATTACAACACTTGGTCCTGGGATGACGGTATTATTGCTATTATATTGCTTTTTTTTCTGAGTAGATATAACATTATATTGAAAAAGCTCCAAGGCAAATCCAATTTTTAAACTTGTTGATATGTCCATGTCGTGTTTATAAGGAAGAAGACATATCATGAGCAAAATGAGTAAATGTCATGGCAGAGTGTTTCCATTCAGGAACTGTGGTGACAGTAGAGTTACATGAAAGTCTTTTTAAGGCGTTAGTGGATCAAAAGTTAAAAGTATGAAGCGGAGATACATTTTTAGGGTTTCTTCCCGTATTCGTGTTATTTCCGTCAGCCGTGAAGGCCTCACGGGGCTGGGGGCGTGGTTTAGTAAAGCCCCGGTCTGAGTCATGACGGTGCTGCTGCAAACAGGCGATGATCCCTCAGAGCGGCTGAAACCTCACGAAGCAGCTGCGACTCTTTGGCTGAAAAACTAAACGCCAATAAAACTGTAAAAAACATGTCGCGACCGTTGCTGTGAGTCCAGCCGGCAGCTCCGCGGGCATCCATGGTCTATTTCCCGGGGATGCAAACCGAGGCGCGCAGCGTCAAGCCGGAACAGCTGGTCGAGATGTTCGACTCGTCGTGGAGGGTACGGAACATTTGGGACGGGGTGAGGCTGGAGGTGGTGGAGGACCGCAGCCCGGTGGTCCTGCACAGCTTCACGCACCTCGACCCGGACCTGCCGCTGCTGGAGGTGAGGAGGAGGAGGGTGAAGGAGAGGCGGGGAGGAGAGGTCCGTTAGCCGCTGCGGTTTGTTGTGTTGTGATGAGGAGGCTGATCGGCCAGAACCAGGACTCAGACAGGTCTTCAGGGTCCATGGAGGAGATTCTGACTCAATCCTGAGCTAATAAGAAATTATTTCTTAAAAAGGACTCTTATTTAAGACCAGTTGCCACCAAGTCAAATATATTTTTCAATATTTTGTCTGCTTTTACAACACTTTTAAACCCAACTGTAAACTGTCAAAACAACTGAAATATGAAGTGAAATAGTAAAATGAGCCGGTGATTCATCTGGTCTTGTAGCTGAGGTGGTATAGTGTAACACAAGTACTAATCCAATATTTTAAACCCTGTTGTTAAGCCTCTTTATAATGCAGCTATTTAAACAGCTTATGGTTGAGTGGCTGGAAAGTTCACAGCAGGTTTTTGTGTCCTTTCATGGAGGTGTCACAAGTTTTAAGTGGTTCATAACAAATGCAGAAAAATGTAACAGGAGCGTTGCTGCGGCTCCTCAGACGGCTCGACAACACTGTTACAGGATGACTTGCTGTTTTAGCAGGTTTCACCTCTGTGCTTATCACTCCTCTCTCTGCACACACACTCATTCACTCGACCGACCACATGCCGAGCTAAGCCCTCCTGCAGCTGTCACCGAGTCACATCTCATCAAACCGCAGGAAATATGAGGAATTCTGATATTGAAAATAGTTCAAGGCGTCAAATCAAACGGTTTTTTTCATGTCTTCTGCATCGACTGCTTGTTGTGTGCAAAATATCCTCCAGAATACTGTGAATGAACCAGGTTATGGACATTATCTTTGTATCGCAGGAAATATTGTCCAACTTCAGTTAGAAATAAATTCACTGTCTGGTTAAAGAAGTGTATTAAAGCCGTAACAGAAGCCAAAAAAAGGCCATAAAAATGCTCATACTTAAATCATCTGTTAAAAACATACTAAATCGAATAAGTACTTATCAAACTAGTTGCTGATTACTTTTCTGTTGACTGTCTAATTGAATAATCCACTTGTTTCATCTCTACTGTGGTCGTACTGTAAGTGATGGTGGATTATAGATGCGTAGTGGAGACAATCCACATCAACACACACAAATCCGTCCAGTTATGAGAACTCTCAACGTTAATCAGAGTAAACAGTGACCAAAGCACTTATTATCAAGCTGATGATTATTCTCATTATCAATTAATCTGTTTGTTATTTTCTCCAAAGCTTTAAATGAAGTTTGTTCATGTGGAAGTCTAAGTTTCCTGTTTCAGCTTCATCGGGCTGACAGTAGTCGACAGTCATGGATGTATGCAGTCGTAATTAAAGGGAAAGAGAGTTTGTTGACAATAAGGCTGCAGCTGACAATTACTTACATTGTAAATTAATCTGTAGATTAATTAATAAATTGTTTGGTCCAAAAGTAGCACAAAATACTGACAAGTCAAAAAAGTTACAGTGCTTTCTTTGTTCAGCCATTAATTAAAAAAAACTAAAATATATTTACTTCAGTATCATTTATTCATATTGAAAAGCTGGAAGGGATTTTTTTAAATACTCTTTGCATTCGATTGCATGTCTGGTTTTACTTTGATTGCTTGCGAGTCTGCATCGTGCAGAAAATCCATTTCAGACGTGGTAATTCATGACGTTATGCATGTTTAATGACAGGAGCTTGTGCTTAGTGTTCAGTATGTTTGGTTTCTCTGGCAGCGCGGCGTGCGTGTTTCATTTTTTTTTCTTCTTGTGGCTGTATACCAAATGGTCTCTATTTTTATGTCTATAACTGGTCTTTTTCCGTTTCCACTGCGTCAGTCTCCCCCTTCAGCCTCCAAACCGAAGATCTAGTTTCACTGCTATCTGTAAAAATGTCTGTTTTTATGGAGTAAGCTCTGTAATCAATACTTCCTGTACATTCGATAAGGATGGAGGATGATATTTATTGGTCTTATATAAAAGGGTGGATGAGGACGACAGCATAACATAATGTCCTCTGTTTGTCCTCTCGGTCCGGATGATGTGTTCTTGTTTTGATCAGTCTGACGTGGACTGCCATCACGAGCCTGTTATTAAAACGCTGCTGTTTTCCTCAGTGTGTCCTGTTGGTCTTCGGTCTCCAACTAACCTGCTCCGCCTCGTCCCTCCGCTCTAATCTTATCCTGTCCTCTAACACAGTTACTTAACGCTTAATCCCCCTCCTGCAGCGGCCGAGGGGTCTCCTCCACGGTCCCCGCCGTTCTTCCCGTCCTGCTGCCGAGGTGAACGTTACTCGATGCGGAGGTTGTGTTACAGCACGAGAGATCACTGGTAGAGATCAGGGTGGGGGTGGGTTGGATTCGGTCATCTGTTGATCCCTCTGGCTCCCTGTAACCACCAACGTCCGTGTGTGTGTGCAGTAGATCATGTAGCTGAGAGGATCGGGTGGCGAGGTAGAGTTACTGCAGTGGGAGGCTGATACCAGAGGAAGGATGCTGGCGTGTCCCGGTTGTATCAGAGTTTCTTTCTGGTTTCTTGTATTGTTATACGTGACAAAAGATATGAGAAGAGTGGAAGTAAATCTGAGCTCACAGTAATATTTGAAATTTCTTGGTTAGAAACTATCTGAAGTTCAGGTTTGTGTGGAAGGCTTGCTGCTCGTGCTGGTTGCTTCACTCCTCCTCAGTTGTTGATCACACTGAACTTGGCGACTTACTGCAGACACTTCCTGTGATTTTTAAGGCAACTAATGAAAATATATCTATTTTATATCTGACGTCCAAGTAGAAATACTTTGGTGTCCAAAAGAACAGTTCACAACCCCAAAATGATCAGTTAACGTTCGCATGGGACCAAAAAAAGCAGCAAATCCCCAAAATTTGAATTCTAGGGCCATAAAACGTTTGAACATTTTTGCTTGGAAAATGGTTGAAACGTGCAAAAACATTCACGAGGACGTGGCAGCGTTTCTTCAGCGTGGGGGACTTTTTCTGCATTCACATCTGAGAATATATTTCCACTGTCTTTGATAATCATTCATTTCAATATCCAACCCCACCAATAATTTTCATTACTGATTCAGCTGATTCTTATTCTTTGTTTTGCTCCATCATTTAGTTTAAACAGTCAGTAATGTGTGTAATAATTTCACACAGACCAGATGACATCTTCATAAGTATTGTTTCTTCCCATTAAAAGTCCAAACTCCAAAGATATTCAGTTTACTGTCACGTGCGGCAACGAAAGACATCAAATCCTCATTTGCTTACAAATATTAATCATATTTTTGCTTCTAAATGAAGATAATAGATTTAGATTAGATTAGTGATTAAGTCTTAAACTGATCTATTTTGCATGTACTTTGGTGTGTAACAGTGTGCACCTGAGCTGTTTGAGTGTCATGAGTTTTTTATGTGCTTTCTTTGACTTTATGTAATCACGTTTTCCCGATGTCATTTTATTTTCACGGTAGCCAAGAAACCAGCTTCGACACAGATGTAAGAAGCTGCAGCAAAAACAGTTTACAGCAGAACATTTGAGCTAAAAAATAGTCAGAATTAGGATGTGGTCCAGTAGCACAGAGGCAGGATTAAGGGCCAAACCTACAGAAAACACTGCTAAACAAAGCTTATTGAGTCTGTCTCAACAGGCCTTAAACAGCGAGTGCTTCAAACTGTTGGCTCATTCATTCAGAAATCAGTTTACAGGACATCAAAGAATGAGAACAGATCCGACCAGTTCAGGACCGTTGGAAAACAAAGCCTCTATTGCTGCTGTGGCCCCTCGGCGGCCCGCCGTGTAGATGAAATCACTTGGTTTCAATGTAGGAAATTCTCACTGTAGAACGTCTTATTTCACTCCTTTCAAACTCATTTTCTGACTTCACACCTTTCTGAGTTTCTGAGTAACTCACTGAAGGTTTCGAAAAATCTGCAGTGTTTCCTATTCATAGACTTATTTAAGTGGGCCCTGCCGGCCGCCCGGTATGCCGTCGGCCGGCCCCATTTCAGCCCTTTTAAAATGTATTTATTTTGGAACCTGTCCGAGAGAACAGCGCTGTCAACGCGACCGAGTGGACGATTTCCCCTCGCTGCCTCCACCTGTGTCTGCTGGTGGAGGTGGAGCTCCGCCCACAGTGAGACACACAGAGATCAGAGGACAGAAACACAGCAGAGACTCTCACACTGAGCTGGAAACAAACAGCTGCTCATAAATTAGGTAAATAACATGAATACAATATTCCAGTTTATCACAGGCTCCCGCCATATACATGGTTTTGATTGAGATGCGTTTCTTTCCGGAGCGGGAGGAGGTCCCAATCGAAGGGAAACACCGAGTTTTCCTGTTAAATCTCTTATTAGAACGCTTTATTTAACAGTTTTCAAACTAGTTTGGCCGCACAAGGTTGCGTGCACTGCAGGAGGCATGTTACTAAATACGAGAAGCATTCGGACACGTTCATTTAATCAGAGTCTCTGCACGCACACGCTGCATCAGCCACCACCACAGCTCAATTCTCAACCTGTGGCTCACTGCAGTAAAACATGCAGCATCCTCGTACCAACACAGAGTAAAAAAAATGTCTAAGAAGACATGAAAAGTGTGGCTGCATTTTATCAGGCTCCAATAATATTAGGAAACTGCTTCGACTGTGTAAAAATACTGAGCAACTGCAAAATAAGAACTAAAGATTTGGAGGTTAAGATTTCCTTTTAAAAAAAGCATCGGTCAGGAAGTGTTATTAAAGTCGAGGTATCAGTGCTGGACGGTGTTGAAAGTTCTAGAAATCAGAGACACAAAGCTGCTGTAACAAAATCTAGCAGCAGTGTGATTTTCCTCTGTGATCACAGTGACTCATATACGCACTTCTAAGCGGTCCCAGATGAGTGACATAATAACACAGTACAACGAGAGTAATCCCACATGGAAGAAATAATCTCACACTCACTCAAAAACAAAGAGGATGTCACTACAGGAACATAATAGAACTGAGTTCAAGTTTACTTTATGTCACGCTGGATGTCGCGTACTCTATTTTTACCCACGTGACCCAGATCTGGAGTGAAAAACTGTGACTTCAATCAGCCTTTTCTGCTGCCGACACGTCGAGGGGAAGATGTCGCACCAGGTCACGGCGAGCGGAGTCACAATCCGTGATGAGCTTTTATTCAAAGATAAGCAGCGACTGAGGCGCAGGTGGAAGTTCGGCTGAGAAACAGGATCCGGACCGTCCGACTCGGACAGACTAGCTTTTGTCTGAAGAGAGTGGAGCAGCAGAGTTTCAGATCTCAGCGGCAGACAGAACGACAGGAACAGACAGCAGCTGGAATCTGAAGGCCCGCTGCCTGGAAAAACACTTTATTCACTTCACGTCTCTTAAATTGTGAACTGGCTGTCGGTTCTGGTGCAGTCTGATCATCTGGAGCGGTCTTACATAAGGAGAATTTAAAAACACATAACCAACCGTGTATTTATAGAGAAGCTCCAAATGAGGCTCGTTTTCCCTCCATGTGATATAAATCTGAGGCTTCTGACGCTCCCTGAACAGCAACAGGCTGCTTGAAGTTTCCTTTTTAAGTTTCTGAATTAAATTGTGGGATAAAATCACACGTTGAGACATGCAGCCTGAAGGAACTTCAAATCTGAATCTGTCTGTTTCTATAAATCTTTCATTATTAAAGGAATAGGTCTGTGTTTTTAGAAATATTCTTCTTTGCTGAAAATCAGAAGAGAAAGTGGGACTATCCTGAAGCAAGAGGAAACTTTGGATGATGCTGGTTGAACCTGTGGAGGATGTATAATACAGAACTATCTATCGGGAAAGATTCTGTAGCAGACCTGATGGTGACGAGCGCTCCAGCCTGAGAGGAAGCAAGCAGCTGCCTTTAAGTCTGATATCATAACTGAACCGATTTGGAAACGGAACCAGATGTGACATGTTTGGTAGTTTTACTCTGTGCAGACATTAACTGGGAGAGATCATTTCAACTTCAGAAGAAAAATAACGAGACATCCACAAACCAGAAACTGTTTGAAGCAACAGAACAACAGAAATAGTCAGCTGACACAAAATATATACGAGTATTTTATTTTAAAGTTATTATTTCTCTATATAGAGTCCGTTACAGAGACAGACTGAGCAGGAGAGAAGTTTGTGGAGGGATTTGATCTGACGTGATTCAGAGGATCTGGTTTCTGTAGCGGTTGGAGGGTCGAGGTCTTGACTGAACTGGATCTGGACGATGCTGAGAGGTTTTTGGTTTAAAGAAGCGACATTTGTTATTTACGGATGTGTTAGGTGGACTTCTCTCTCACCGTTTTTGTGACCCCAGACTGTATATAGAAGTGGACAGAGCATCCGCTTCTGAAAAAAGAGGCCGATGCCTTAAGCTGCAATACCAGCAAGTGCCACTAGAGGTCGGCTCCAAAAAGCCTCCGGCTCCATAGACTCCCATTCAACTTCTCTCATCAAATCCAAAGTGAATAAAATGTGTCCATCAGTTCTCTCGGTGTTGTTAGCTAAAGTCACTCCTTCTTATTAGTTTTCTGGAGGTCCATCTGAAAATAATCCCTCATTCATTAGAAAAGAAGATTCAAGAAGACCTGTTTTTGGGGGCGTGTCTGTTTGATTGACAGGCCTGCGGTGCAGTCAGGTTGCAGCTATCGGTGGGCGGGACGTAGTATCGTCAGGTTTCCGATCAGATCGGTCAGATCCACCTCTGGCTCCTCCCCCAGCTCGTCCAAATATGGTCACTTCCTGCTCTGAACTTGCAAGATGGTGACGGACAGAATCTGAACTGGAGGATTCATAGCGTTAACAAACCAACGGGCGACGTCACCGCTGGTTCTGATTAGTTGAACCTTCCTCCAGCTCAAACCAGATTTTAAGCTATTCAGTGAGTTTAACTGCGGCTGTCTTGATTTTTACTGATTTTACAAGCATTTAGTTGGATTTAACCTGAAACCCTGCAGCTGTTTGGTGTCTTCGTCAACAAACCAACGATGACATCACTGATGGATGATGACATCACTGATGGTTGCTGCTTGGTTTCGCCTAAAGTTTCGTTTGGATCAGTGCTGTTATTCGTTACTCTGACTCAAACCTACCTTGCCCACGCCTTGTCAAGTGTCAGCATGGCAGCTCTGTTGTCTTAGGAAACGTTGTAAACTTTCAACTTTCTCGTGCAGTCTCAAAGTTATTCCTCATTGAAAAAACAGAAAGACGTGATTATATCTTGTAAAATCTGTTCTAACAGGTTCAGGCAATTGTTCAGGCCAGAAAAGGGCCGTTGTCCCTCCACCTCCCTCCACCTTCCTCCACTACTGCTTGATAACGGCTGACAAAGCCAGTTTAGCTGCCCGGGCGGACTTCTAATACATGTCACAACAGGTCTGTCACCCAGTTTTAAGCGACACATGGGCAGCAGCGTCCTCAGCTGAGGGCTAAATAAAGGTGGAGGATTAGTTTTTATGTGTGAGGCAGCGATAGAAAGAGAAAAGAAAGTGAGACAGAAAGTAGTGGAAGAAGCTTAAAAGAAAACAAACCTCCTCCAACTCCGTTACTCTCCCTCATTCCTGTCACTTTGAATTTACAGTGGTACTTTAAACATGCCTGTTACAGCTAGATAAAACAAATAATCATCTCATTCCAGGAAATGCAGATGGAGGTCATCTTTAAAATTGAATCGGGAGTTCTTCGGCTCGTCGTCGGTCCGTCTGCTTCATTTCACAGCAAAATCTGTTTATGTTCACGTCAGCTTTTTGCTGGAAGAAGCACAAGCAAATACAGAAATAGAGCCTTTGAGTTGGCAGTAGTTTGGAAAGTTGATACTGAAACGATGGTTGCAGCAGAGGGGAGTGGATAAATGGAAAGATAAGAGGCAAAAGAAAAGACTGACTGAATGAATAACATATTTTTCCTAATCCAAGGAGGTTATGTTTTTGGTATTGTGTGTTTGTGTTTGTTAGCAGGAAAAACTATCCCCGTGATTATCATGAAACAGTGTAGAAGGGTGAGACTAATGCCATTAGAACTATAAAACTGTGGGGCGGATCCAAATCAGCTGATTTTTCACTTTAAGTATCATCTTAAAATGGAACATTTGACCAAACAAACCGCCGATATAAACGGACATCCTTCATGTAGGAAACCTTCCCTGTCCACCTGTGGATCTTACCAGCTTTCTGTCAAGTCCTTGAACCAAAGGTTTCTTTTTTTATTCATTCTCTGCTTCACAAACCAAATAACTTAGTGAATTCTTGGACTTGGCATATTTTGTTTATCCGTTTGAGTCCGTTATTAAAACATTATGAGCAGATAAATCTGACTTCTGTTATTATTATTGTCATCCCATTTCTTTAAAATATCTCCAAATAATTTCATCTACTCTTTGCTGTGCTTGTGGTCATTTTTGACTGACATATTTATCACAAATATTCATGGTTCCCAAAGGAATTTGAGGATTTGTGGTATTATGAATGGTATGTGAAGGATTTCCATGAAATTTGACAGATATTCCCCACAAATGACCACTGATCAGACCACCCCCGCCTCACCATTTAACCCCCCCCCCCTCCTCCACCACCACCATCACCACCAATGTCTCTTGCCCCACTTCCAGATGACCTCACTGGCTCTCAGCGCTCATTGTTGGCGAGGGGAAGTCGCTGGCTTGTGCTATGGGGTTGAAATGGATGCATGCTATTGTTGTCTTTGTTTAGCTGTTGACTTTTTCAGGGGCATGTTTTCTCTTTCCACTGGGAGTTTCCCAGCTGATCTACATTTAGACTTTGCCTCTAATGGTCTCTTTCGAAGGCAGGTGTGTTTTCTGTTGATGGGACTCGTCCGAACACACTCTCTGTTCAACCTCGAGGGGATTTGACTCAGAATGAAGGTTAACTTCTGTCTGTTTGTTGTCGTGCGTTCTTCTGCTAAGTGGCTGCTACTCTTTGATTTGGAGGTGATGTGATCGTGTTTGTGAACTGATGAGCAGCTCAGCCAGCTGAAGTTTTTAGAGATGTTGACATGTACTTTCCGTAGGGCATCTTTCTCCTTCACTACAACGTGGGTCTTTATTATTTTTGCCATCAACCCTGTCAGTGATTATATAACTTTGAACTCACCAGATTTATCTTTCAGCTCTGGAGATGAGGTAACTACTAAAAGTCCATCAGGACCACAAATATAGCAGCCAGACTTGGTAGGCCAGCAGGAACATTATGATCCAAACAGTCTGTTTAAACATCCATCACAGCTTACACACTGACCTCCTGGTCAGACGTTCATGTTTATAGTGCTGGCCAGAGTAAAAGGCTTTCCATCGACAAACCAGCGGGAGGCTTTTATTCTGAAAGTGCTACAGGAAATTCTGTGTTTTCATGCAAGTACAAAATGGCTAGTTTTAAACAACCAGATGTCTTGGGATATCCTATGTGGACCAATGGTCAGTGTATTCTCATTACACATGTTTAATAATCCTAATTGTTTTATATTCAGTCAATATGTTACGTTTATAAGAAAAGATTGTTGAGGGTTGTAATTTTTGCTCTCACTCTGCTCCTAAATTCGTTTTCTGGATTACAGCTATTTATCTTTAGGTTAAAATGCGGCTGAATTACTGCCATTGTAGCTATTAGATGTCCTCCTCACTCACTCACTGTTGGTTAATTTAAATGACTATTGAAAAATCAATGAAATGAAAATCAATTCATTCCACTCCAGAACGATCGTCATCCATCGAGGCTCATGTGACTTTCTTCTCTCGGCCTCTCGGCTGTTCGCTGACGCTTTTATTGTTCTGGCATTCCTCCGGCCCACATCTACATCCACGGTCTCTCCCGGTCAGGATGCTGTAGGTGAGCGTTGATCTGATAAGAGCTGGAATGAGTGCGGAGGAGGCTCGGTTCTGGATGCCAGACGTTTGGTGGGTCCGGCCTTTTTCTTTTTCTTTCAAAAACACGAGCAGCAAAGAAACAGCTCATAGAATATTTATTTCAGAGTTGCATTACTCAAATTCCCATTTTTATTCAGTCCATGTTATCATATTTGTGACATTTAGTTGAGGATTAATATGAAAACGTTGGTACAATAAAATTATGTCATTTACGTTGGTTTTTTTTAAAATAATAGCAGCTTTGTTATTGACACCCACTAACAGACATCTGTTCATACATCGTAATCGAGTCTTCTGCTGTGTGACTTGATTTGTGCTAATTAGCACCGCATGCTGCCGCTTACAGCTACATATTCTGGCTGCTACTTTAATAAGAATAACATGCACTTTTTGGTGGTGAATTATTTACCCCCCCCCCCAACCTCTCTGACACATCAGAACGAAACTAACATGTACATGTTAACGGGACACTGTGACCCAGTTACACCTCGTTGTTTTCAGTGGGACACACAGTGACCACATTCAGACCAGTGAATACAAACCTGTCTTCTGGTTTGATGAATGCGATGCAAATTTGTAGTTTTTTTTCCCAACAAAGGTTCAACACATTTCTATAAATAAATTTCATCCGCGTCTTTGTTTTGAATATATTTATTCGGCTCATGTTCGCTGCTGTAAATACTGAACATTATGTGATTTTATGGAATAAAGATGATAACAAACAGCTTTATAGATCAGCTAATGGGAGTTTTGAACTAAATATATCAGTAGCACCTGGTGGAGTTTGAGCCCTTTAACTTTCTCATCGCAGATATCAGGTGCTAAGTGTTTTTTTTATTTTTTATTGTGAACTACTGTATTTTTTTTTTTTAAATGCACAGTAAACAACTTTGTGAAGTCTCACCCGCTACAACCACCTTATTGACACTCTTAGGTTCAAGTAGAAGGGGCTGTTTTCTTTGCTCCGGCCTCTGGGGGCAGTAATGAGCTCATTAGGCTTCAGCAACATAAACCGGCTTTATTCTGTCAGATGGTCGGATAGATTCTGCTGTTGGAAAGGGGAGCTGAGTCCAACCATTTTAGTTCTTTGAGTGCGGCTGCTCAGATCAGCTGCGAACTCTTTAGACAACACATCAAACCGAACCTTAGTTGGACAAAAAACACAAAGGTGGAAGGTGAAATTTATGTTTATAAGCGATTCAAATAGTTGTTTTTTTGGTTTTACTAGAGAAAAGACTTTGAGACCAACCAGCTGCTTGATTTGGCAAATGTGCAACTGGTTAATTGCCCCAAAAGCTGCTTATCAAATGAAAAGGACCAATCCAGAAAAAGTAGGTAAACAAATGTCTGAACCAAAGAAAAGGGCAAGAGAGAGTGAGAAAAAACATCTCTAGATCCCATTCAGACTGTTTATTTTGATATTTATTTAAATCACCTGTTTGCCTGAGCTCAGAGAGATCATGAGGTGTGTGAAGTTTTTTTTTTTGTCTCTTTTTTAATGAAAGCATAAAAGACAGCTATGAGAGCAAATTCCCTGCACTTGCAATCAAAAATCCAAATCACAAGTAGAACCATAAGAACTGACAGTAAAATGATCTGCTTGGTTTTGGTTACAGATTTGAAGCTTTTGCTTTCAAAGCCTCTTAATTGTGTCACAAAAACCTGATTGTGAATCAGACCTCTTTGATTTCCAGTGAAAAAGTTGTGTTTGCAAACTGAATTGGATGTAGTGTTCCACATCAAAGCTGATGGATGAGACGAGAGTTGATTGGTGGGTTTAACTTGGATCCACAGTGTGGCTTTACATACGCAGTCCCACTGTTCCCACTGTAAACACTCAGCAGAAGCTGACTGTGTGTTGAGCTCACAAGACTGTATATAAAAGTGTTCGTAGCTTCCAGGTCTGAAAAATGAGGCCTTTGCAGAAGTGTCTTCAGCTGCAATACCAGCAAGTGCCACTAGAGGTCGGCTCCAAAAAGCCTCCGGCTCCATAGACTCCCATTCAACTTCTCTCATCAAATCCAAAGTGAATAAAATGTGTCCATCAGTTATCTCGGTGTTGTTAGCTAAAGTCACTCCTTCTTATTAGTTTTCTGGAGGTCCATCTGAAAATAATCCCTCATTCATTAGAAAAGAAGATTCAAGAAGACCTGTTTTTGGGGGCGTGTCTGTTTGATTGACAGGCCTGTGGTGCAGTCAGGTTACAGCTATCGGTGGGCGGGACGTAGTATCGTCAGGTTTCCGATCAGATCGGTCAGATCCACCGCTGGCTCCTCCCCCAGCTCGTCCAAATATGGTCACTTCCTGCTCCAAACCGCTCCGAACTGGCAAAGATGGTGACGGACAGAATCTGAACTGGAGGATTCATAACGTTCACAAACCAACGATGACATCGCTGATGGTTGATGACATCACTGATGGTTGCTGCTTGGTGTGCAGCTGTGGATCCCAACAACTGAAACTGTTGTCTATGCAATTGAACTTGCAAGCAAAAGGTTTTGACTTCCAAACAAAGAGGTCTGATTTACAATCAAAAAATGTTGTGATGCATTAAAGAGGCGTTAAAAGGAAATTCTCAAGTTTACGACTGAAACCAACAAAACTGTAGGGGATCATTTGTTGGCTACTTCATTCAGTTTTACTGACAAACGGGATTTTGATTACAAAAATAATCTGTTATGGGCGGGAGGATCCAGGAACGACCGTAGATTCCATGCAGAGTGTTTTCTGGTGCAGTGGGCCAGAACTTGTTTTGCCCAGAAGCATGTCTGTCTTCAGCAGCCACTTCCTGCGTGTTTGTAAGCGGGCGGGTTGACGAAGCATCGAGTCAGGCTGAAGGAATGTGAGTCAAACCTTCATCTAAAAGCAGAAGAAAGTGGGGCACATTCCTGGGAATTCCCTCTTTATTTCCACCAAACTTCTGACGAATCTGGTTTGTCCGAACAGATCCCGGTTCAGTCCGACCGCATCTGATTTACAAGAGCATTTCCACGTTGTGTTTATGAGCAGGGTGAGAGAGAACAGTGTAAATATGTTTCTCCAGATTCAGACCTGTTGTCAGGTGATGTGATGGGAAACTTTTGGCCTTTAAATGTGCCTGATTTGTTTGATCTTTTTGATTGTAAACACTTTTTTATCATTCAAAACCCAGAGTGACTGTGAGTTTCTGTTTGTTCAGTTCTTTCTGTATTACGGTATTACGGTGGCGTTGAACTCTTTGAAGTATTGATCTCTCAGGGTGCGTGCTTTGTTTTTGTTGAAGTTGTAGTGAGAGTTTGGTTATCATGGCAACACTCAGGCTTGAATAGGAGCATTATTCTGTTGTTTGACTCTCCGACGGATCGAGGCGCTGCCCTTGAGTGCTGCATTTTTTGGGGGGATGTGAAGCGATAGCAGCGAGGCGGCTTCTGTGGTTCGGCTGATAAGAAGCTCCTGCTGTCACGGCCGCTCGGCTGCAGCTGCTCCTCGGACATTATACCCGACAGGATTTACAACAGTCCAGGGGTTTGTCTGCTCTCTCCCCATTTATCTGTCACATACCCCCTCCCCCCCTCGCTGAGGGTTTCTGCCGGGGTTACCGAAGTTCACGTTCCCTGCTCATGACTCACCGCTGTCTCGGTTCGTGGACGGAGGTTTGAGGAGTTTCACTCGACTGCAGCCTTTTTTTTTTCTTGTGTTCAAGAACACATCTTAGTGTGTGTTTTTTAAGTATGTGGAGCAACATCACCTTCTACCTGTAATCTGTTGTGGGTCTTAAGTAGATTCTAAAGATACAACCAACTAAAACATTGTTGTTTCCCGACCACCCAGGGCCACCGCTGGTGATTTTATTCATTATTTATTTCAGTGGTGATTAATGTGATCGAGTCATTGCATAAAATGCCAGATGTAATATTACATACAATATGTCACAGTTTAGGGGGAAGTCTGAAGTTCAGGTTTATGACCAGTTAATCTGCTCCATTAATCTTTTTTTCTGTAAAATGTTAGTAAACAGCTTTTACATGCATCACTGACACCTTCTGGCAGGAATGAGTTACTGCCAGGCGAAGATAAAAACAGGCACATTTTTTATGTCAAGATGATAGTCTCTAACTATAAAATCTGTTTTTTATAATTTGTCATTAAAAATGGTAAAATAATGACCCGTCCCTAATCCAGACATGCTGTGGAGTCAACTCTCCTTGTTTGGGTAGTTTGTGTTTTGCACAGTTTGGTATGATGATTCATTATTTTATTTTCTGCCGATTTTGTATTTTCCCTTCTTTGGAAACACCGTGAGCCTCGTAGCATCTCTCATCTTTTTTCATTTGTATCTTTACCTTCTTTATCGTGTCCAAAACATGAAACTGAAATATAAGAAGTGCTTGGTGATCCTCTATCACTCATTACACCAGTTTTCCAAATTCACAACCGTCCTTATTACAGCTTGTTACCATGGTGACTGCGATGTTACCGACCTAAAGGTACAGGCAGTGAGGCTTAGGAAGGTCCTCGGATGACTAACGCTGCCAGGACACACAACAAGTGTCCGTGACAGATGACGGTGGCTCGCCGCCTTACTTGCCATCCGTCGGCTGATTGAGTCACGGCGCTGTCACTCTGCTGTTCAGCCTCTCAGCGCTCACAGGCCACGTTTATCTGGACGCTGATGCAAACAGCTGATAAACTACTAACAAGATTAGTTATTCACCGCTGCTGAGTACAAAGTGTTCTGTTTTTCTGAAGGGACACTCAGTGAGTGTTAACTTTTTGCATTATCGTTACCAAGAACTTTCTAGTAGGACTGAAACCTCATCTTTAATATCACAAAGTTAATTTGACTGACCCAAATTCACAGATTTACCTAAAATGATAACTTCTGATTAAATTCTTTAACAATTTCATAATTTGAAGTATCTTCTCATGTCTTGATATCAACAGGAGTCCCAAAACATTGTATGATATGGATCAAGACCTTTAAAATGAT
The DNA here is from genome assembly GCF_029030835.1 of Brachyistius frenatus. Classification (NCBI taxonomy): domain Eukaryota; kingdom Metazoa; phylum Chordata; class Actinopteri; family Embiotocidae; genus Brachyistius; species Brachyistius frenatus. The sequence goes on from NW_027210962.1 coordinate 116,293, forward strand.
TATCACAGTATCACTGACCTCTTTTCAGACCAGTTTTCATCTGCTGCTTCCAGACACATGATGTTGTTTTAATGTTCGTTAAAAACATTCTCCACGACCTCCTTCATGTTAAAACTGATTTAAAATGGCGAGTTGAATATTCTGGTAATTTAACATATATTTTGAAATCTCAATTGTGGAAATATTCATTAACAAACAATGCTCATCGTGTGTTAATTAAACAAGGATTGGGTCCAAAAGTTATCTTTCATTACAATCTCACTTCTGATTATCATTTTCATAAAGTTGTACATTTCTGCTTTTACATCTGATTTTCATTCATTCATCTTTTCTCAAATTTGCTGCCTAAATCACATCTTTATATCTTTATATCTTTATACATCACAGCAGCAACAAACTAATAACAACATAAAACCCTCATTTTAGCCTCTTTGTGTTGATGTCCTGCTGATTTTAGAAGGACGTACCTTCATGCAACAAAAGTCTGCTCAGTTTCCCGATTGACTAAATTCACACTCAAAGAGACTGCAGTTACTTTTAAGGGCTCATAATCTTCTTCAAATATCGAATAATGAATTTCCTGCTTCCTCTTTAGATTAATGTGCGTTTTCTTTGTCTAATTTCAATGTTTTGTTGTGCATTTTTCTGTCTTTTCTCCTGTGAGCTTCATACAAAATCCTGTCACAATACGATGAATGGTTTACAATAAGGTATTATAATAATAATATAATTTTGGATTATTGCCCATCCCCTAAAAGGCTATTTTTTTTTTTTTTAGCTCCGTACGTTTCAAACATTGCTGCTGTTGAAGTGTTGTTGAGTTTTGTGCCTCTGGACTGGAACTCGCTTCAGTAATACTTCATCTGGTTTCTGTTGTGTTAACTGAGCGGTGCTGATGCAGGATACATGCATGATGAGCCTGAATGTGTTTCATGATGATCACATGCTGCGATGATGTCTGGAACCATCTGTCACCATCACAGTGTTCCTCCACGGTTTGTTGCATCTTTGTTTTTTCATGTCGGGGACGACAACAACAACAAAATGCTGCAATGATGCCATGGAAGAGCCGACAGAGGCCGCATTCATGCAACAAGTAGCTTGTGTTAATTCCCCGTTTGGGTACCTACAGGCTGCAGCTTGTATTGTCTTCCCAGTTATCCAGCAGGCTCTGTTTAGTAGCGAGCTATTGTTCGTTTGTGCACAGCCATGCACATGATTCACAGAGTGAGTCAGAGAGAGCCGGGTCACACAGATGGTCATAATTAAAGGGTTGAGAGAGGTGTCGGGTATTTTTAACTCCACAATCTGCACGGTAACGGATGCCATTTTGAACTGCCTCTAAAGTGCACGAGACAGATCTTCGAAGGCCTCGTTCCAACACGGCAAAACCACCAGCATCAAATTGAAGGATATAACTCCACTCAGTCTGGAAGAAAAGCCAGTAACTGTCGTCGTTGGTTGGAGCCAAACGTCTTATTTTCCTGCTTCTCTGTCTCGCAGAGCTCGACGCAGGAGATCGGCGAGGAGGCCGAGGAGGACGCCATCTTCACCATCACGCTGAGGAAGGTGCAGCTCCACCAGTCGGCCAGCAAGGGGCAGCGATGGCTGGGCGTGGACACGGACTCGGCCCTGAGCCTCTACGAGACCTGCAAGGTGCGGACCATCAAGGCCGGCACGCTGGAGCGGCTGGTGGAGTACATGGTGCTGGCGTTCAGGGGCAAAGACTCCACCTACGTCACCATCTTCCTCTGCACCTACCGCTCCTTCGCCACCACCAAGCAGGTGCTGGACCTCCTGCTCAACAGGTACGGAGACGGCAGGCGGCACACCTGGAGACAGGAAAACACATTTAGACTCTTTAGACTTCTCGGTTCTTTGTTCGGTGGAAAGTAAACTTGAGTTCAAACCTGCGTTCAGATTGTTGGTGTTTTAACTCACGTTGGTATGTTTACTCACGTATTTTTATTTGATTTATACCCAATACTTTCACTGCCCTTCAGTTCACGGGGATTTATAATATTTTTTACCCAACGACTTTGTTTCATACATAAGCTTTGATTTCCTTTTTATTTTTCATCATCATTTTTAATACACAAATTGTCAACCAAACTCTTAAATTAGTAGATTCGTTGTTCACCTTGGAGGCTCTCCTGTTATCGAAAAAAAATTAAATACATGGTGACATGAGGATAAAGTTAAAAAAAATATATAATTCTATTTTCAAGTATGAACAACACGTTCCATTTTGAAACAAACATTTACAGAATATAACGTCTTTTTTTACAGGATGAACGAAAGCAGAAAAATTAAATCAAGCGAATGAATTTTGTTGTTGTTGTCAGACTTTACGTTTCTTTTTTCATGAGCTTCTTTAATACGTCTGAGCTCGTGTTTTGTTGTTGATATCAGACTTTATTTGTTCTTTTCTTTAATACTGGTGTTTTGTTGTTGCAGGTATGCCAAGCTCCAAAACGTGCCTGCAGCCACAGCACACCGAGTCTCCCAGGATGACCGCACAGAGCTCAGAAAGTAAGCGTGCTGCGACCTTCAGTGTTGAGCTGCCGACATCCATCACCGAGTACATTCAGCCCCCCCCCCCCCCTTCCTCCCCCGCTCTGGGTTAAAGTTTAAACTGGTCTGTTTCAGCAGGACAACACTATCACATTTTATGTGACGGCTTCCAGTAACTGCAAAACTAACATCAGATTTAAATTGCGCCTCGGTTGTATGATGTATATTTATTTAACAGTTTATATAAACACATCTTTTCTGTCATTGTCTGTGCGTTCCAGTACTGTTTCATCCATCCTGGGTGCGTGGCTGGACCAGTACTCCGAGGACTTCTGGACTCCTCCCAACTACGACTGTCTGCACCAGCTCATGTCCTACCTTCACCTCCACTTCCCCGGCTCGGACCTGGAGCGCCGCGCCCGCAACCTGCTGGCCCACTTCCACCGCCGACAGCAGTGTGAGCCCGATCCCGATGGTATGAAGGCAGAGGACAGGAGAGGGAGCGCAGGGCTCGTGTTAAACGTTTCCTACAACCACAGACACGGTGTCAGTTCACATGCCGGGACGTTTGTTGCTGTAACGAACAGTTTGGTTGTGCAGCTGATAAGAACCAGCCGACCGTCACGGTCAGAACTCATCCAGCGATGAGTGAATATTTCAGATCCTGCAGAGAGAACAAAAAACAAACACCGAGTTGGAAGGCAGGATGAGATGCTGGAGCAGAAGAAGAGCAGGAACTGTGTGCAGGCTGAGCTCAGGTGGAGGTCATATTGTGAGAAATGGGTTGTTGTTTTTTCTCTTTTCTTTTAGGGGAACACATCGGCTGCCCTTTTGCTACGCAGGAAGAGAGTGGCTTCGAGGACGAGCTTCCTGCTTTCAGCTTCCTGTCGTTTGACCCCATCATGGTGGCGGAGCAGTTCACGCTCATGGACGCGGTGAGGACCTTTAACTTCTCCTATAAAGTCTCCTATAGTTTCCCACATTGTTTTAGTCGTATCGATAACGGGTGCAGCAGCAGTTAATACTTATTTTACTTAAATTATAAATAGTTTTAATCTGTAAATTCTATTTTTTTTTAAATTATTAATTGGAACAAGTTTGAAAATGTCTACAGAGATTTCCCAGTGGTTCACATGTTTTAGCCTCTTAAAATACGCTGAAGCTGCACTTTTGTATTAAAAACAGATAAAATCCCTACTTTTAAAGTGAAAGTGAAGACAAACCCAGGGAGAATCATCTGCTTGTATGATATGTACGTGTTATGTGTGTTCATGGTACAGTTAGTGTTTGGTTCAGTTTCCTGCAACATCAAGCAGCAATTTTCCTAGATCTGATAGAACCAGCTGATAGAACCAGCTGATAGAACCAGCTGATAGAACCAGCTGATAGAACCCGCTGCACACCTCTCACTTTGTATAATGATGCTGCTTTGTATTTGCTCCATGTATAACTGTGACTATGTTATAAGATGAAACGGTGAAGGTGTCAACCTTGCTTGTTTGCCAAAGTGGCCAAATTGTGCTTTAAATTAAAGTTATTCTGGTGTTTTCTTAACTTTGTTCTGAAACAACCAGAAGAAAACCAACTTTCCATTAATTTATCAGGACACACTGGTTTATTTAAAATGTGTCAGTCATCCAAGATTTTACTCAAAAGGCCAAACAGCATTTTAACTCTTTTTTTATTTCAAGAAAATCAAAAGATGACCTGATTCTTACTGTCTCACAGCAGCCACGTTTGTTTTCTGTCTGTTTCCTGCATTCGATTTTCTAACTTGTGAGGTTTTTGCTGCTTTTTATTGGAAGTTAAGATGTCTGAACATTCTGGATGTCCATCCGGATGTTTTTAAAACTGTCCCTGATCATCAAATCAGTGCATCATTACTGACATTCTGCTTCACACAAGTGTGTTTGTGTTTAATACAAGTTTACTTTCCAGGTTAAGTTGGTTTTCAAAATTGCATTTACTCCTCAAAACTCCTCCTTCAAACTCAAAATCTATATACATGTGCAAACGTTTTATTTAAAAACAAAAACAAACTGGATACAAGATGTCCAAAGTCGAACTGTGAGCAAACATCACTCTGCACAGTGAAACTCAAACATTTACCAGAACGCTCTTCAGAGCGGACCGTGCCTTTAATTCCCCGTTTAATTCTTTTATTCTGTCCCGCCAGGATCTGTTTAAGAAGGTGGTGCCCTACCACTGCCTGGGGGGGATTTGGTCCCAGCGGGATAAGAAGGGGAAGGAGCACCTGGCTCCCACCATCAGAGCCACCGTGGCCCAGTTCAACTCCGTCACCAACTGTGTCATCACCACCTGCCTGAGCAACCCGGCGCTGAAGCCCAACCAGAGAGCGCGGCTGCTGGAGCGGTGGATCGACGTGGCCCGGGTAAGCCGCATCCGTCTGTCTGTCTGCCGAGTTTATTTACACTTGAAGAGCCTTTGAAGGGAATCGATCTGTTGGTTTCTGACTGGATGTTCTTTTTGTTTCCAGGAGTGTCGGATCCTGAAGAACTTCTCCTCGTTGCGAGCCATCCTCTCCGCCCTGCAGTGCAACGCCATCCACCGCCTGAAGAGGACCTGGGAGGAAGTGTCACGGTAGACTTCCTGTCTTTAAGTTAACTGAAGCTGAATATGAACTCTTGAAGGTGTTTGTTCGTTCGTTTCTCGTGCTCTGACCTCTCCGCCCGCCTGCAGGGAAAGTTTCCGAACCTTCCGCGAGCTGTCGGAGATCTTCTCCGACGACAACAACTACTCCCTGAGCCGAGAGCTGCTGGTGAAGGTGGGTCGCAGCTTCTCAACAGCACGCCGTTAGGCCTTCTTTAGAAGTAGAATAGGAGCAGTGTACGCAGACAGGAAATGACATGCAGCAAAGTTCTGACCCGGGACCAACCACTCGGACATCGGGTCACACAGACGGTTCATTTTTTGTAATGACTGGAAATCCAAGAAAACAACTCATAGATTGAAGCTTGTTAAAACTACAGAACATAATTTTCACGCGTAAATAATTCTATTAAAATTGAAATATCTCTGCTCGTCTATGAGTAACTTAAAACACACAGTTTTGACCTTTTCGTTCAGGTCATTTACAATAATAATAACAATAATAATCTTATTCGTAAATCACCTTTCATACAAGAAATGCAGCTCTGCAGCAATAAAATGACATTCAGTGAACATTTCAAAGTATTGAAAAGAAATAAAATAAATCACAAAAAAATCAATAATAGCAGTATGCATTTAATTATTTCTAAAACCATGTCATTATTGTATTGTAATACCAAGACACTGTGAATCCAAAATTTTGTGTTGTAACAGTTAAGTAATCCTGATCATTCCAATTATTTATTCATGTTCATATTCACACAGAAAGTTATTGTTAGAGTCTCTCAATATCCGCATGACTGTATTGTTATTTATTGATATTGAAGTATTTCTTTTAAAATATCACAAACCATTTGAATTCATTGATTTGTTTCTTAACATAACAATTGGATCTGTCAATTCACATTTTTTTCAAACTTCCTTAAAAGCAAAGGACGTGTTTTTCTCTTCAGTCATAATTTTCAGACTTTAGACTGTTTGGCAAATATTCTGAAGACATGGAATTTTCCCAGTCCTGAGTTACTGATACAGACATTTTTTCCCGTTCATAGACCGAGTGATTACTCAATTCATTGAAAAAATAATAATCAGAAAGGAAAATAATTGGCATTGAAAGCCCTGATAACAGTATTTGAATTGTTCAGTGTCACAGTTTTAATTTTCATCTCATGTTATTTATTAACAGTATCACAATACACAGTTTGTTGCTGTTATTGTAATAAATTACAAGTTCTCCTTTATCTGATCCTCTTCATCACAGTAAATGAAGGTTGTAGCGTCGCTGCTATTTGAATAGTCAGTGAACATAAACAGTGGACGTAATCTGAGACAAGAAAATACCAGAACAGAGACGGGAAGATGTATTAATCAGACGCACCGATCAATCAGCGTGTGCGTTATATAACAGCTGCACGTGGCAGCAGGATGTATGTGTCCGTGACCTCGTCCCTCCGCTGTCCTTCCTCACGTCTTGTTCTCTAACAGCTGCAGAGGAACATCGTGTCCTCTGGATCCCGTCCATCACTCCCGGTGTCCCGGTGGGCTGCTGACAGTTTACTGCCGTCATTAATGGGATGTACTGGGTTTAATGTAGAGAGGTTGTCGCCTGTTGCTTCGACTCCTCTCTCCTCCAGTTTGTGTTTATTTACGTGCAGGAGGTGAGTTAAGTTCACCGGCGCTCACCGAAGACACGGTTTCTTTTAAGGAGTGAACTGATGCACTTCGAGCAGCCGCTTGTGATCGGATCACGCAGGATGCATGTTAACGACAGAGGAACCACCCTGAACCAGAAACTAGACGTCAGTTCAACATGCTGCATCTACTGCTGCTGTCATCCCAAGTGAAATAAATACTCATAACTCATTCAAATCTGAACACACAGGCATGATTCACATGAACCCGATGAATGCAAAGTGCCTTCAAATTCACTCGTCTTCATGTCGGTTGAATTGCGCGGCGAGTATCTGTGACAGAGAGTATCTCCCGACATGCTGTGAAACTGCACGACTTCAGCTTTCCAGAAACGTCGGTGCCTCATCTGTGTGGGAAAGCGCCGCGGAGATAATCCAAGTTGAAGTTGCGTCGTCGTTGCACTGCATGAAGGTGCACAGGGTCAACCGGGACTTAGAGTCCAAAATAATTTTGTCTATTGCAAATACAAATCCTTAAATCCAATAAAATTGGATAAAAATGGCAGAACTGGACCGAGAATCATCATATTTTGTAAGTTGTTTTCAGTTTCAAAGGGATATCGCGATAATTGTTCGTGCATTCACAGATGAACTGCAGACAGGAAGTGCTAACAGCTGCTTGGGTTCAGGACAGTTTATGCGGGATGAAGTCAGAATAATATATGAGGAATCAATGCTGTTTTTGGGAGCAGACTGTTTTCGAATAGATCAAACTGAGGTTTATTTGGTGGAGACTCTGAACTCCAGCAACACGTCGTCACTCTTCTTTTGGTTCAGTTTGAGTTCTCTATCACCTCCTTTAAACCGGAGGAGTTTTCCAGCGTGACGCTGAGTGACCCCCGGGGTCCTCTGAGGGAATCCCTGCTGACGTCAGCGGGAGGAAACCCGTGAGGTGGAGATAACGGCTGCGATGTGATGATGTGTAAAAGCGGAGCTGAGGGTGTCGCCTCTCTTCTCTCGTCTCTTATCTGCTCCGGCCAGGCTGCGTTCGCTGCGCTCGCTGCGTTCTCAGCGAACAGCTCCGGTTCCACGACGCTGCCGACGGCCTCTCGGCGTTACGTCACTCTGAGGAATGTGAGAGGACGCCAGGAGGAGGATTTACTCCCACTTCTCCTCAGAGGTTTGATTCCTCTGAAATACAGCAAAAAGGGAAAAGAACAGTCCCATTCATGCTTTGTAATGGCAGATTCAAACTTCAACCAGCGTTCGGTTGTTTTTCATCTACTTCGTAACACTTTTCCTGCCAACGAACCCTCAGTTCAACACAACATCCACCAGAGGGGTCCGCGCTACGAGTTTCCAGACGAGTTTCTCGTATGGAAACATTTGATATATGAATTAGGTATAATTATTTACAATGTTTGTGTTTCCATGATGCTCCTGATGAAGGTTGTGTCGACTGAAACATCATAAATAAACTTTTTAAACCTGCTTCAGCTGAAACTTTAACTTTTATTCAGACGCCTGTTGCACATTTAGATATTTGGGATAGTTCTGTTAAATTTGACATTATTTAATAAACAGTTTGCAGCTTCACTGATGATGAAAAATAAAACATGCTGAAGTATTGTACTGAAGAACCTCCCTTTAATGGTGAAGCTTCAGTTTCAGGCCACTTTTAAGATGAAGGTTTAACATTTTTGGCTCATGACTTGTTGTTTTGTTGTTTTGTTTATGAGATGAGAGCAGTTCCTCCAAAGACACTCTGAACTTCTACAGAGGTTCAAGTAGAAAAGAGTTTTGTTTTTATTTCATTTAAAACCCTTCAGATTTATCGTGAGTCTTTGGAGGGGCCTGAACCACATCACCAAATTACTGTACCATATATACATGAATATTTAATATTCAATAGAAGCTACCTCAACCAGCTACAACAATAATGTAATGTGTGATCATATGTCACTTTTCTGCAGAACGTACTTTTACTTTGTTACTTTTGGTACTTTCCCAACTGAGATGATTGGTTGCTTCTTTCCTCATCGTTCTTGTTTCGATGTTTTTCAGGTAATTAATCTCTGAAAGTGAAATGAGGAAAACTGTCTCAGGATTTGAGGAGTTTATTCCTTTGTGTATTAAACAGAAACTTCCTGTCTGTGTTTATTTTTCTGCAGGAAGGAACCTCCAAGTTTGCAACTTTGGAAATCAACCCCAAGCGAGCTCAGAGGAGACACCAGCAGCAGAGAGACCTGGTGAGACAACATGTCTCTTTTCTGTCTCTGTATTCCTGGGCTCGACCGTTTCTACGCTGCTCTGCCTCTGATCGTTTATTCAGCGACAGCTCCACCTAGTGGCAGAAGTCGTCACTGCAGTCCGTCCAGTGTCATGTGCTCTTAAATAGCTCTTTGTGACGTGAAGCTCTTGTTGGTCATTTAAAAGAGTTTGAATAACAGAGTATGGAAATAAATACACAACTGATCAAAATGACAACCAGAACTTATGTACCATTTTTTAATTTCACATGCAGACTCTGACTTGTATCTGATGCATTTCTGTCCTTCTGTCCCTCTGTCCCTGTGTGAACAGGGTGTGATGCAGGGGACCATTCCTTACCTGGGGACCTTCCTGACGGACCTGGTGATGATGGACACTGCCATGAAGGACTACACTGAGGTCAGCCTCCTCACTGGCATCTTCACTGGGATCACTTCATTTTTTTTTTTACCTTGGCAGGTTTTATTTTTCTCCGGCGTAATTTCTAATATTCTTGGATGTGTTTTTTGCAGGGTGGTCTGATCAACTTCGAGAAGAGAAGAAAGGTGAGTTCAAATTTCTTCTTTTGAAATGATACAAAACAAAAAAAGAAATGCTGGTGTGACTACAAAAGCAAAGTGATTTATTCGTAGAGATCATCTTTCATCTCAGAACAGACCAAAACAAACGTGGTGAATGACAATAAGCTCATTAAACGGCGCTCCGCTCCGCCCTCTGCTTGCAGGAGTTCGAGGTGATCGCTCAGATCAAGCTGCTCCAGTTGGCCTCCAACAACTACAGCTTCACTCAGGACTCCCACTTCAGAGAGTGGTTCGCAGGCGTGGAGAAGCTCAGCGAGGCGGAAAGGTCAGTCGGTCCTCTCGTGCTGTGTCTCAACATGCGTGTCCCCTCAGGGACGCAGGAGACGTGTCCTCGTTGTCCTCTTCTTTCAATCATGTCCGAGTGTTTTGTCTTCTCTGTGCAAATAAAGCAGCAAATATGTTTTCAGGTTCCTTCAGAAACGGCTTCAGACGGTATTAGAAAGTCTGCCTGCCTGCTGTATTCAGTATTGTTAGTTAAAAGGTGGTTTCATATAATTATTTAATACATTTTTTTGCTGTTTCCAGGAATTATTATTATTATTATTGTTATTCTTATAAAGCTGAAAGGTTCAGTCAAAAATGTGACATTTATCAGACAGTAATTTCAGACATTAAATGACCTTCTGTGTAGTTTAGTCAAAGTCCCGTCTGTTGTCGTTCACGTGTCCTTTCTACTGTCAGGATGAAAACCTCCGTGCGTGGTGACTGATTACAGAAGGTGTAGGGAGTAAACTATGCTGCAGGTGTTCAGAGGAGGCAGCGAGCAAGATGATTGAAAATTACAATATCGGTTACTATAAGATGGCCGGTAGATTTAAACGCTGTCAAATCAGTTTGAAGCATCTGAAACAGACAAAGTGCTTGCAGACAGTTTCTGTATTAAAATGCAGCTGAAACAAAAAATGGATTTTGACTCCGCAGATTTTCTCTTTGTCCAAATTAGATTCAGAGTAACTGAGATTGTGACGTTTCATATTTGTATTGGATCCTGTCCTCTCCGTGACGTGCGTTTAAATGAACGCCGTCTCCATGCCGACTCTCTGCTCTGCAGCTACAACCTGTCCTGTGAGATCGAGCCTCTGTCGGAGTCGGCCAGCAACACGCTGCGAGCCAAGAAGAACGGAGGGATCATGAAGCGCTGGAGCGAGTAAGTGATGGACAGATTCACACGTTATCATCACCGTACTTCTTCAGTATCATGATCATTCAACCGTCTCCGTCACGGTTAACATGACCCCCCCCCCCCCCCCCCCCCCTCCTCTCCGTGTCCAGCCGGCAGCTGACGGAGGCCGGCTGCAGCAGCGCCTCCGGCTCTCATTCCAAGTCCTTCGACCACTCGCACTACAGACCGTACCAAGGAGGAGGAGGAGGAGGAGGAGGAGGAGGAGGAGGGGGGGGGGGGGGACAGCGGCGATGCTCTCAGCGTCACCTCCGTCAGCTCCAGTGGTTCGGACCTGGAGGACGTGAACCCCAGCTTCCTGTCGGATTCACCGGAGGGACACGACAGGAAGGTACGAAAGAGACCAGCACACGGTCGGCCTGCGCTTGTTTCATGATGTAAAAAAGGAGGCGGAGTTGTCTCATCTCTTCTGGACGTCTCTGTCCTCTTCAGAAAACATGAATCCGAGCAGACCAGAGTCTCGCCATCGAAGCTTTTTCTCTCCGATTTGTGAAACGTGAAATAGTTGTTAAATAGATTTCTTCTTATGCTACAAACAACCCACAATGCATCACTCTCTGTAGGACCACAGTTACACTGGTATTCTCTCCACTCAAGAACAACGTCTGATATGTGAAATATACTTCCTGTTAAGTAGGCATGTGTTCAGAGAGTGTTTCTGTTTTTTTGTCCGTCTCTAGACTTCGACTCCTTCGGTGAAATTCACCGTCTCTGCTTTGGGGAGAGAAGCTCCAGCAGCCGACACCACCTCAACGGTACCAACTTTTGTGGTGATTTTCCAAAGTTTCATGATTTCTCAATAATAGAGTGAATAGAGTAAACGTTCAGCAAACCAACAAGCTGACAATGTTGAAGTTACACAGCAAACTTAAGTCTGTTAACATGTGAAGTGTGAATATTGATGATTAGTCCATTTATTAAGAGAATATTTGAAACAGTATTTCTATCAGTTTAGTACTCATTATTTAATGGATTTATTAAACGGGTTAAGCATTAAAAATATAGAATTGACATTAATTAAAATACACAGTGGTCAAAAGCGCAGCATCTGAGGCTCAGATATGATGAATTAGAACGAAAACCCAAAACACCCATAATGCAACATAATATGCAAATACTCACATTTCAAACTCCAAGGTCCTAGTTTGTAATGCACGATGATGGTTTTGTCAAATTTAATTGAAAAATAAAAATAATGAAAATGATGACTAACCTGTCCACTAACCTGTCCTCCTGTCCACTGACCTGTCCCTCTGTCCACTCACCTGTCCCCTTGTCATCCTGTCTTCTCACCTGTCCTCCCGTCCACTCACCTGTCTCTCTGTCCTCCTGCTGTCCCCCTCAGTTCTGGGAGTGCACGTCTCTGTCCTCTCTGGACACCTCTGGGATGGGCTCCAGCTCCGGCTCGGCGTCCGGCTCCAGCAGCGCCTCGTCCTCCTCCGTGTCCTCGTCCACGCCGCTGTCGGCGTCCCGCTCCCACAAGCGCTCGGTGTCGGCGGTGTCCAACTACTCGACGCTGTCGCTGCCGCTGTACAACCAGCAGGTGGACGACTGCTGCATCATCAGGGTCAGCCTGGACGTGGAGAACGGGAACATGTACAAGAGCATCCTGGTGAGTGGACTCGTCGGTGGGATGAACCGACGGGGTTGTTCGGCTCTTCGAGGGCTTTTTGAATATTGATATCATTTAAAGGTGGGAACACATCACAAGTACGCACAAACCAATGCTTGAACCAGACATACCAATGTTTGACACACAAATCTGGAATTCATCAATATTTTCTTTCCTGAATTTGTTCGTACTCTGCGACCACATTTAGAATAACTTCAGACCATGAGTACGACCAAATGATGACCGCCTGTCTGTCTTAGAAGATGTAAACACACCTGTTAGCATATTAAAACTGCATTTATTAAAAAAGGATTTAAGAAACGACAATATTACTTTACTAATGCATTGACCAAATGTATTAAACAGGCTAACCATGAAACTGACGCCTTTTAATTATCATCAATTATTCTCTTAATTAAAAATATTCACATATATTCACATATTCAAAGATAAGATAAGATGCAAGTACCATAAATATTATGAAAAATAGCAGCCCACGCGTCTTTTTTTTTTTAACCATAGTTACTCGTGAGGAAACACTTTTGAAAAAAAGTTCCTTTTCTTCCACCTCAGACGCTCTTTGTTTCGATTTCTGCTCTCGTGGATTTTTTTATTTTTGGAGCCATCTGTCAGCTTCTCTTCACTTCACTGCTTTCTTCATGAAGCTCCAGACAACGTTGTCCTTATATGGAGAAAGGGGGCGTGTCAGATTTAAAATGATTCTGATTGGCCGGTACACATTTCATAAATCCCTGTGATTTTTGCAGAAGAGCATTTCTACGCAGATATTAGTGAATGAGGCCCGAAGTCTTTCAAACACATTGATGTCACCGGAGGAAAAACAATCCTTTGGCTCAGAAAGTCCAACGTGACGTTTTATTTCCTGATTCAGGTGACGAGTCAAGACAAGACTCCAGCCGTCATCAGGAAGGCGATGATCAAACACAACCTGGATCGGGAGAAGACCGAGGAATACGAGCTAATGCAGAAAATCTCTGAGGACAAAGGTGAACATGAAGCGTTTCTGAATTTAATCATTGAATTATATACAGTAAATATATAGGAAATATATATGTATTTATAGTAAATACGACTGCAACTTTAAAATTAAAAATGTATTCATAAAAAGAGGATGTAACGTTGGAAGATTGCTCATAAAAACGTCGGTTTGGTCTCAACGTCGGTCGGGACGTCGACGTTTGAACGGTGAAATTAAAAACATATCGGAGTGAAACTAACCAGCCGGCATCGTGATGGACGACGGCTGTTTACCGTGTCTGTAGTAAAGTAGTTAGTCTGATCGGTGCTGAACTACAAACAGATACTGAACTTCTGTAGTTACCTGGATGAGGTTTCGCCGGTTTGTTGAAGTAAATCACAGACTGTTGAGCAGACGGTGGGTTTCCCCCGACGGTGAAGGAGCGACGCCGGTAGTTAACTATCGTGTCGTTGCAGCACCAAAGACGAGTTCTTTTACCTCCGTACGGCTACGCTCAACACGAAACAGAAATGAGCTCGCTAACCCGGTGGGAGGGACGACTCTCCCGCCTCCCGTCCCGACGCAACTCTCCGCCCTCTCTGAGAACAGACGTTATGAAAGATAGTCATTCACAATTTAGATTTAGTTTCATTTATTCCCCCCAAAGTAACACCGCTTCTTGAGAAGCGTCCTCGTAAACATCTTGAGTGACTTCCTGTCGTTGGTGTGTTCCCGCAGAGCTGCGTATCCCGGACAACGCCAACGTCTTCTACGCCATGAACTCCACTGCCAACTACGACTTCGTGCTGAAGAAGCGCGGCCTGGCGCGGCCGGTGCGCGCCAAGAACGTGGCGAGCTCCACGCTGCCGCGCATGAAGCAGAAGGGACTGAAAATCGCTAAAGGGATTTTCTGAGGACAAACTCGCCACTTCCTGCCCCCCCCCCCCCCCCTCCCCTCGAGGCCTCCTCAGAAGAACGTTTCTGACCCGAAGGTCTCTGAGTTTTTGGGCCGAGCGGGAAGCAGCGGAGCACTTTAAGCACTTAGCGGCGGACGTGGCGTCCCCGGGACCCTCCGAGGCCTCGCCGGCGTCGGGCGCCGCTCAGACTCTCCGTCCCGCCTCCGCTCCGTCCCAAACGCCAGCGTCGGTCGTGAAGAGCGTTTCGTTTCCCGGTCCGTCACCTTTTGTTTACAACTGTTTACATCTTCAGCATCACTCGGTCGGCCCTGAAACGTTTCAGTTCCAGCCTCTTGTTCACCAGGGGATTTTTTTGCACCCCGGATGAAACACTTTTTTAATGTGCCGCCTTCATCTCTGTATTATACTCTTCGGTCTTCATGCACGCGTCTCCTGGCTCGGAGTGGACGTTCACGGACGATACGACGCCGCAGCAGCTAAACACACGCGCCTGAGTGAGTGAGTGAGTGAGTGAGTGAGTGAGTGAGTGAGTGTGTGTGTGTGTGTGTGTGTGTGTGTGTGTGTGTGTGTGTGTGTGTGTGTGTGTGTGTGAGTGTGTGTGTGTGTGTGTGTGTGTGTGTGTGTGTGTGTGTGTGTGTGTGTGTGTGTGTGTGTGTGTGTGTGTGTGTGTGTGTGTGTGTGTGTGTGTGTGTGTGTGTGTGTGTGTGTGTGTGTGTGTGTGTGTGTGTGTGTGTGTGTGTGTGTGTGTGTGTGTGTGTGTGTTTGCCAGGTGTTGGAATGTGTTTCTATTTTTTCAGGGAGCTTTTTTTTTTTTTTTTTTTTTTGTGAGTGTTGCCGCCGCCTTTACCGTCTCACCTCGGGGTCCCTGATGTCAGCGGCGTCTCGGGAGGTTTCGCTCTCTCAGCTTTCCAACACCAGCGACGCCGACGTGGAGCGACCCGAAACTCTTTTCACTTCTGAACGCTGCCAAGTTACAAAAACAAAACAAAAAACAGAAGGTCACGAGGCCCGAAACAAGGACGTGGTGTCAAGAGGCCGGAGGGCACCGCCACCATTCACACGCCACTTTTCATTTTTTTACTAATGAATCGTAACCACTACACGGTGAAGGACCTCCGCCTGGGACCGGAAACAGAACAAAACCCTGCGTGTACATACGGATTAACACCTTCCTGCAGTATCTTCTGAAACGGACTGTGACATTTTGTTAATTGACTCGTCACGATATCAACGCTTATTTTCTCATGTTGCTTTGTACATTTGCATCTCTGTTCGGATATGGTGCTGCTAATTATCTCTGACGACGTCGTGCCGGCTGCACGTCACACCTTCCTCTCTTCTCTCCCGACCGCCGGCCGCCATGTTGGACGACAGCTGCAGCGTCTCTTCTCTCTGCCGGACGTTTAAACGTCACGTCTGCTGTTTTTATGAAATTATTGTTCATCTTTCAAACATTTAGAAATCTGTTCTGCCAGGACAAAAAGAAAGTAAATGAAAATGGAGAACAATAAAAACATTCAGACATTACTTGATAAAAGTTTATCGAAATAGCTTATCGAGATATGAGATCAAAATTATGATATGGTCACAACCAGCTAAAAAGTATTTTTCCTCCAGATTGAGCTGCCAATTGTCTTTTCTATCAGTTATTTTTCCAGTTCTCTGCTCTAAATGTGAAAAATGTATGTTGTCACGTTGCTTGTTTTGCCAAAATCGCCAAATTATCCGATTTTAAGTCTAATTTTTTTTTTTATTATTTCTAATTTGTCTACAGAAATGACATCCTGCTTCCATACATCTTAACCCTTTTCTAAAAAATACATTTCTATTTCAAACATTTGATATAATTAAATTTGAACTTAATAATTGCAAAAATAAGTTTAAGTATTCAGTTTTGATGAAACATTTTTGTCTTCTAAAACACTGGAATCAGTCTTCAGATGTTTTTTTTTCTGCTGCACGCATCCAACACTTTATTTTTCATCCTAATAATCCACTTTGAGATCTTCCCGTGTTCCCTGAACACTGCAGGAGAGAAACTCTTGAGAAACTCGAGCCGTTCATGAAACAATAAATAAAAAGATATTCTGTCAGATTCCCAAAAGAACAATATTCAAACCTTTTCTACCAGCAGACTGATGCTTTGGTTTAAGCCCCGCCCCCTTGCCACGGTAGTTCAGTGGTTTAGTTCTTCCAACATGGCGGCTCATCCTTCATGTCCCTCAGTAACCACTTTTCAGATGTGCCATGCCGGGCCTGTGTGCTGCAGCGCTGCAGCTTCTTTCCTCTCTGGGCTCCAACCAACAGGACGTGTGTTGAAAACATGTTAACGTGTTAAAAAGAAAACGCGTCTGTGCGTCGGAGCCCTGAAGGACGACCGCGATGCTGCCGAGCTGCACGTGAGGGAACAAACTCTTCTTTCTTCTCTGTGATGTTCTTCTCTGTTTCCTTGAAGGAAAAAAATCCAACCTAACAACACTTGAAGCTGATCTTCAAAAGGTTGTTTTTGGTGATGCACTTCCAATATTTGCGTTTCTTTTATTCCCGTGAATGTTAAATGACAGCACGTGTTTATTAGTTCAAAGCGACAACAGAGGACGATGTGGCCTCTAGATTCTCAGATAGTTTCTGAAACAATAGGTTCTTTATTTCACTTAACATCAGCTCCTCATTTCTAACTTGTTGATTTAGCTGTCACACAGGATCAGCTGTTTTTATCTGTGACTTCAAAACGAGGTCTTATTCTCCAGACGCCACATCTTCTGGTTCTGGTATGACAGGATGAGGAAACATGTAACCCAGCGTGACCCAGAAGAAAGACCTTTAAACACGAGGACGAACCGACTAAAGTCACCTTCTTCTGTTGGCAGTGAGCTCGTTAATGTTTTGCATCACATCTTAGAATATTTAATCCATTCCCGACACTTCTGGGTTTGTATTTTTTGGGGGTTTTAGAAAATCTTTGAGTTCAGAGTATGTCTGTCACTGTAGCTCCATGTAGAGGAATCTGAAGCTCTGGAGGGAAACGGCTTAGTTTGAGTGCTGTTGCATAGCATTCTGGGAAATGTAGGAAATCGCTAATTATGGGGGAAGTAGTTTCACCAAAAACACTTGATGACTGAATATCAAAGGTTGGATTTTTCCTGAAGTTGTTCATATCTACACAAACACTACGTGAGCTCGCTACCATGTGTGGCCTTTTTTTTTTTTTTTTCATCTGCATGAAGTTCGAAAATATCTTGAATCAAATGAGTGAAGAACCCCAAAAAAAACCAAAACCTGCGAGAGCAATACGGGTGATGAGCGCGTTGTCCGGCTGTCTTGGATGTTGTTTGTGCCGTGAAACCCCTTCGCTGTTGAACACTGTGACCTTCGACCCTTGCGTCCGGACCCTCTCTTGCCTGTTGATCGGCGTGTCACGTCGAGCACTGTGAACCTCACTAGTGTCTCATTCCCCCCTTTAATGGAGTTGTAGTGAACATCCGCACCCTCGTCTGAGAGCAGCGACGGCCGCATGCTTTGACCCGACGTGCCAAAAATAAGAGAAAGGAAGAGAAAGTTGCTTTGAACAGATAAAAAAAAAAAAAAAAATCAAGGTTTTATGTCGTTGCATTTTTCGGGAGAAAAAAACCCACTAAAAAAGTGTGCAGCCGTTTCCATGTGGAGAATTAGATTCTGTCCAAGAAACCTCAAGCTGATGTAGAAACTTCATGAATTTATCCTCCTGTTTTTTGTTTGTTTTAATCTTTTAAACTTCTTGTTGAGGCTCCGTCACGATTGAACATCTCGTTCTTTTTTTTATTTTTTATTCCACCCAGAAGCTTCATCTGAGGAACGATCCGTGAAAAAAGTGCCGCAGGGAACGTTTGGTTTGATGATGTGAAGGAAAAGAAGAATCTTACGAACTGACCATCACTTTAACCAAGTTTCATGACCAGTTTTCATGAGACTTTAATGAGGTGTGTTTATATCATTTTATATGTTTCCTCCCGCTGGTTCAAACTGAAGATCTAAATAGAGCACTCGGTGGGGACTATTTTCTGCGGCGGATTAATCCACGTTAGTTTGATAAAAAGAAAAAGTACAAATCAGCTGCCTTCGTCTTTCCCTTTTCTAAACCTCCCTTGAATGCAGTGTGTGTTCCTTCTCCGTGCTGTTCGGTCGGGACAGAAACCGTCTCGTTGTTGTACCGTCGTCTGTCCCCCGGTCGTTCACCGGATGTTCACCGGTCGTTCACCGGATGTTCACCGGATGTTCACCGGATGTTCACCGGATGTTCACCGGATGTTCACCGGTCGCTCACCGGATGTTCACCGGTCGCTCACCGGATGTTCACCGGTCGCTCACCGGATGTTCACCGGTCGTTCACCGGATGTTCACCGGTCGTTCACCGGTCGTTCACCGGATGTTCACCGGTCGTTCACCGGTCGTTCACCGGATGTTCACCGGTCGTTCACCGGTCGTTCACCGGATGTTCACCGGTCGTTCACCGGATGTTCACCGGTCGTTCACCGGTCGTTCACCGGATGTTCACCGAATGTTCACCGGTCGTTCACCGGTCGTTCACCGGTCGTTCACCGGACGTTCACCGGTCGTTCACCGGTCGTTCACCGGATGTTCACCGGTCGTTCACCGGATGTTCACCGGATGTTCACCGGTCGTTCACCGGATGTTCACCGGTCGTTCACCGGTCGTTCACCGGATCACCGTTCACCGGATGTTCACCGGACGTTCACCGGACACCGGATGTTCACCGGTCGTTCACCGGTCGTTCACGTTCACCGGTCGTTCACCGGATGTTCACCGGTCGTTCACCGGATGTTCGGTCGTTCCGGATGTTCACCGGTCGTTCACCGGTCGTTCACCGGATGTTCACCGGATGTTCACCGGATGTTCACCGGATGTTCACCGGATCGTTCACCGGTCGTTCACCGGTCGTTCACCGGTCGTTCACCGGATGTTCACCGGTCGTTCACCGGTCGTTCACCGGATGTTCACCGGTCGTTCACCGGTCGTTCACCGGATGTTCACCGGTCGTTCACCGGATGTTCACCGGATGTTCACCGGTCGTTCACCGGATGTTCACCGGTCGTTCACCGGCCGGGTTCCTGCAGCAGCTCCGTCTCTGAGGCTTCGCGTGGACGTGAACGTTGAGTGAAACTTAAAAGAGGACTTTTGCGACCCCTGCGAGTGTTTCTGTGCTGGTGAGCTTGACATGATGGACTGGTCTGTGTATCGTTGTAGCCGTGGTGACGATGACGTACCTTTTTTGTGATTTGACCTGATTCTGTGCGAGTTTGAACAAAAAAAAAAGCTGCGTTTACAAAAAAAAAAAAAACAACTACAAACTGGAAACCAGCTGCCGTGGTGTGTGTTCTTCCTTTTATTTTTATTTTTTTGTTTCGTTCCCCTGAACTGTGCTTGGGTGCCATTTCCCATTTTAACAAAAAGAACTTCAGAACTTTTTCTAACTGCAGTCTCTCCTTCATTTGGACTTTTTCCCCAGAAACACAGAACCTGTGTAGAAAAACAAACCTGTCCTTGATTATGTCTTTTGTTTATTTATTGATTTGTATATAGAGAATTTGTTTTGCATTGTACATTCTCTCCTTTCTTGGTTATAGATTAATATATTCATGTATATACGAATAAACATTAAGTTTATAAAAGTAAAAATGACTTCTGTGTCTTTCTGATGTTTGTTGTGAGAAGTTGGTTCATGTTACGATCTTTAAGAGTCACTTGTGAAGATCCTCTACGTGACACAACTCCATGAAACTGAGCATAAAAGAGGGGGAAAACAAAAAATCAAGTATTTTATAGTAAGAAGTGAATAAACAACACTTGAAGGAAACTTAAGGAACGTTCTCAGGTGTTTATTAAAAACTGCTGATTTACTTTATGTGGACTGCAGTTATGAACGTGTCCAGTATGTGTGCAGCAAACGGACATTAAAAATGAACTGTTTGCTGTTGTAATGCGATGGTCTTCTTCATAAACTGAAAGGATAGAAAACAATTAAAAAGCAGTTTCTATATTGAAAAGTTTACAACTTGTAATATTTATAATCTTTTTATTTTTCCCTCTTAAATTATTATTTCTTTCAAAATCTGAACATAGATGTCTGAATTAGTCACGTGATATTGTTGGAAGTATAACCAGACCCTCCTTAAAAGTGTCATGAAGTCAGGTAAGATATTACCAATAGTGTAATGTCCTCACCATAGTCATGCTGGGTGTGTGGATTTATGGACATGTGAAATTAGTTTAAACAAATGCCTCCTTTTATCATACATCTAATTTTGACACTCAATATTACATATGATATATTTATTGAAATATATATTTGCATAAGTTATCATTAAGTTATATTACAAGAAATGTTGAGATAGATATGTTGATGTAATAGATACACACTGGCAGGTTTAGCGATTCAATTGTTGATTGACAGACTGATTAACGGCTCAGCAAAACGTCATTTGTCTGCGACAGGGTAAAGTTGTTGTTCGCGCCTGCGCAGCAGCACGGAGCTTTGTTATTTCATTTCAGTATGGCGCTTAGCAAAACGTTTGGACAAAAACCGGTCAAGTTCCAGCTGGAGGAGGATGGAGACTTCTACATGATTGGATCTGAGGTGAGTATTCACCTGTTTACCAGGCCGCTGTGTGAAGGTGCACCTCTCTGACCCGGAGGTGGTGAAGCTGCCCAGCCGGTCGAGTCGCAGCTAGCCACTAGCTTAGCTTAGCTTAGCTGAGGGGAGGACGGCAGCAGCGCATGAGCAGCTAAAATCATTTATTTAGATTTGTTGTTAATGTAACTGAAATCCATGGTGGGGCTGGAACCCATATATATCTATATACACCTATATATACCTCTATATATCTCTATATATCTATATAAATTCAGATGTAACGGAGGTCAGTTTGACCGGAGACCTCCGATGGCTCCCTTCGTCTGGAGCGAGCTAACGTTGAGCTAACAACATAACGGTTGTTTACATCCAACAAACCGAACAAGGGCTGAGTCCTCCTTCAGGACCTCCTCCTTCAGGACCTCCTCCTTCAGGACCTCCTCCTTCAGGACCTCCTGGACTCCTTCAGGACCTCCTCCTTCAGGACCTCCTCCTTCAGGACCTCCTGGACTCCTTCAGGACCTCCTCCTTCAGGACCTCCTCCTTCAGGACCTCCTGGACTCCTTCAGGACCTCCTCCTTCAGGACCTCCTCCTTCAGGACCTCCTGGACTCCTTCAGGACCTCCTCCTTCAGGACCTCCTCCTTCATGACCTCCTCTGGGACTCCTTCATGACCTCCTCCGGGACTCCTTCATGACTCCGGGACTCCTTCATGACCTCCGACTCCTTCATGACCTCCTCCGGGACTCCTTCATGACCTCCTCCGGGACTCCTTCATGACTCCGGGACTCCTTCATGACCTCCGACTCCTTCATGACTCCGGGACTCCTTCATGACTCGGGACTCCTTCATGACCTCCTCCGGGACTCCTTCATGACTCCGGGACTCCTTCATGACCTCCGACTCCTTCATGACTCCGGGACTCCTTCATGACCTCCTCCGGGACTCCTTCATGACCTCCTCCGGGACTCCTTCATGACCTCCGACTCCTTCATGACTCCGGGACTCCTTCATGACCTCCGACTCCTTCATGACCTCCTCCGGGACTCCTTCATGACCTCTGACTCCTTCATGACTCCGGGACTCCTTCATGACTCGGGACTCCTTCATGACCTCCTCCGGGACTCCTTCATGACCTCCTCCGGGACTCCTTGGCTATGTTTGGGGTTATTCAACTTCAGTGAAGGTTAAAATAGTTTCAGCAAGCAGCGATCAAAATAAAGTTGGTGAAGCACCGTTGATAAACATCCAGTTAAAGTCTCCGTTACTCCAACCAGCTCTCCTCCGTTTATCTATCTATCTATCTATCTATCTATCTATCTATCTATCTATCTATCTATCTATCTATCTATCTATCTATCTATCTATCTATCTATCTATCTATCTATCTATCTATCTATTATCTATCTATCTATCTATCTATCTATCTATCTATCTATCTATCTATCTATCTATCTATCTATCTATCTATCTATCTATCTATCTATCTATCTATCTATCTATCTATCTATCTATCTATCTATCTATCTATCTATCTATCTATCTATCTATCTATCTATCTATCTATATATCTATATATATGTATATATATATGTATATATCTATTATCTATATATGTGTATATGTATATATATATATATATATATATGTGTATATATATATGTGTGTATACACATGTTTTTATTGTCTTGGTCACACAAGTGTCGAACCAGTAACTGATGTGTAACTGAATGATGTCCATCAGTCCCATCGACAGACCGCCTTCACACTTCACCTCAAATCAGACGGTTTCCGGTTTGACTTATTTTATAGTTTAACTCTATTTGTGTTTAATTTGATTTGTTCTTAGGCATCTCGTTTCTTTGCTATATTTTTTATGTCCCCTTATATCTGTTTTTATATGAAACACCATGTAATTGTCTTGCTGTGAAGCACTTTGTGCTGCACTCTTGTATGAAAGGTGCTATAGAAGTTTATTATTATTATTATTATTATTATTATTACTTTTACTGGGTTATATCAGCCTCTAACAGACATATGGTGCAACATGAAACTCATTTGAGGAAATAAAGTGCCTCCATTACATATTAGATTTTTCAAGATCCAAAGAATCAGTATTGGATCATTTAAAAAAGAAAATAAAAAAAGTCATGATTTAATTAAATTGTTAATTTAATTGTTCGTACATAAACCACCAAGAACCCCCCTCTCCCCCCCACCCTCCAAAATCACCACATTTTTTAAACCACAACCAGGAAATGAATGAGTCATGATTGATTGATTGATTGATTAGTGAGTGATCTGTCTTCATGTTTCTTGATCCTCTGTTTGTTCTTCTGGTCTTTGTTCAGGTGGGAAACTACCTTCGGATGTTCAGAGGCTCTCTGTACAAACGGTACCCGTCGCTATGGAGGAAACTGGCATCAGTAGAAGAGCGCAAGAAGATCGTGGAGTCGTCACACGGTCGGTCGAGCTTTGAATCTCCATCATCTGTTTCTACATTAAATAATTTAACCATGAAACAATTAGAAGAGTTGGGAGGTTTGTGTGGAAACGTATCTTGAAGACAGAAACTAAATAGGAACAACAGTTAAAACGTGTTTCTTTCTTTCTTTATTATGAAGTGTTTAAAGTGTAATATTAATATGTTTCATGATATTCAAAACTCGGCAGATATTTGTCTGTAAAGGACCAGTATGTAGGATTTAGGGGGATTTACTGCCATAAATGCTCATTTACAGCCGCTGATGTTTCTGTGTTACCGGAGGCGGTTGTGCGTCTCTCAGCCCGTTTCATTTTAATGTGATAACTCATTTACTTAAATGACTTTAGCTCAAACTCTCGCAACTCTCCTTCTTTTAACAGCTTTCTCACTAATCCCTCAGTTGTTTACAAACTGTTCAGAGCTGCTAGTAGGTGTAGCTTAGCCGTTAGCGATGGCCTCTCTCTTTAGGCGACAATGACACGTTATAAATGTCTTTATTTCCCCTGACGGAGGCGAGGCTCCGTGAATTTAAAGCGCTGCACCACACCATGAAAACACAATTGTCTCATCCTCTATCTCGTTTTGAAAATATATTGATGTACCTGATGAACAAAACACCGGCTGCCCTCCGTAGAGTCGCAAAGGGCGAGTTGTGTTCGGTTGAAGTCTGCGACCACACCGCTGGAACACACTAAATCCTACACGCTGGTGTGGAAAACCTCATCTCTCATTTTATAACTGGGAAAGAAGCTGTGATGAGGTTGCACATGACACACAGTGACGATCATTTTAATAATGACGCGGCAGCTCCGTCCCACATTCGCTCCATCAGCTGCAGCTTCAGCACCGATCTGACTCCCGCTCTTCTCCCAGATCACGGCTACACTCAGCTGGCCACCAGCGTGACGCTGCTGAAGGCTTCGGAGGTCGAGGAGATCCTGGAAGGAAACGATGAGAAGTACAAAGCTGTTTCCATCAGCACGGAGCCGCCCGCCTATCTCAGGTACTGAGATGCTTTTATTTAAAAGCGCCTAATTTTTGCTAGATGTATGTATTTTGGCCACATACCCATCTGAGCAACTGGAGACACGTCTGTGTGCAGCCTCTGAACCAGCATCTGTTGATACCCTGCATGTGAGGCGTTTAGAGAACATCGGTAAATTGTAGCTTGCTTGTGAGGCATTTAGGGGACATCTGTAAATTATTGCTTCAGGAAAACTCTTCCCCCCCCTTAAACTGCATAAAATCAACAGATGTCCTTTATGTAATATTCCTTTTTACTATGAATTTGATCAAATTGGTGTTCAAAAAAGTATCATTCAGTGACCGGCAGCAGGATGCATTATGGGAAAAAGGAGAGCCCGAGAGGCAGTGTGATGCTCTGGACAATGTCCTGCTGGGATGTGGATCTGACACACATCTAACGGCGACGCTGGTCCCTGATGGCAGCAACATGACAAAGAGTTCAAGGTGTTAAGTTCACCTTCGAATCCTCCAGATCTCAGTCCGATGCATCATCTGATGGATGAGCTCCAAATACAGTTCCTTCCATTCATGTCCGACCTCACACCTTCCTGCTGCTCACATGGATGCAGCACATGTTGGTGCCGGACAGGTCAGAGCTGATTCAACCTGATGGTGCTTTTAATGTTGTGGCTGATCTGTGTATTTATATGGGATGTAAAATCTATAATCTGGTTCAGCATTTAAAGGAGGTGCACTTAAAGGAGGTGTATAAGCATTAGCTACAGAAACATAACCTTAATAAATCTCTACGCACAGTATTACAGTCATGAAAAAAAAACAGAAAATATAGTCAAATCTTTTATTTCAGCCATTTTAAATGTCATGTTTGCTAATTAAGATGGGAAAAAGTTTAGATTATAAAATGCAAATATATTTGTGAATGATTTGGAAGCCGGAGGTTTCACATGTATTATTGTGTTTTTGCTAAAACATTTAAATAGACAGTCTGATAATCGGTGATATTAAAGTCTGCTAGTACGATGACTTCATGCCAGTTTTACAGCTCGAAGTGGGAAAGAGTAAAGAACATGATCACCTCTTTATATTTTGGATGTGAACGTGTCTCTGTGTGTGTTGGTGTGTCACCAGGGAACAGAAGGCCAAGAGGAACAGTCAGTGGGTTCCCACGCTGCCCAACAGCTCTCACCACCTGGACGCGGTGCCCTGCTCCACCACCATCAACCGCAGCCGGCTGGGCCGCGACAAGAAGAGGACCTTCCCCCTGTGGTGAGCACCACGCTGCCGAGGAGACATCATACATCATATCTAACTCATTATATCCAAGTTATACAGGTTGAAGTAACAACAGCAGCGATGGACAACATATGACCAATGTTATCCTTCTCTGAGGCACCAGAATTATTTCACACTTTTATTTTACTTGAGGGTCTCTGGAGGACCCAAAAAGGAGGATAAAAAAACAACAACAACATACACAGCAACACAAAAATGACAGAACTCATCAGTTTACACCACAACATGTTCAGAAGGAACTACTTTTTCTCATCAAATCCAAAGTGAATAAAATGTGTCCATCAGTTATCTCGGTGTTGTTAGCTAAAGTCACTCCTTCTTATTAGTTTTCTGGAGGTCCATCTGAAAATAATCCCTCATTCATTAGAAAAGAAGATTCAAGAAGACCTGTTTTTGGGGGCGTGTCTGTTTGATTGACAGGCCTGCGGTGCAGTCAGGTTACAGCTATCGGTGGGCGGGACGTAGTATCGTCAGGTTTCCGATCAGATCGGTCAGATCCACCGCTGGCTCCTCCCCCAGCTCGTCCAAATATGGTCACTTCCTGCTCCAAACCGCTCCGAACTAGTAAAGATGGTGACGGACAGAATCTGAACTGGAGGATTCATAACGTTCACAAACCAACGGGTGACGTCACCGCTGGTTCTGATTGGTGGACTCGTGTTTGAAGTCACTCCTGGTAAAATCAGACTTCCTGTTGAGCTCTACAGAACTTATAACATCAACTTATCTGTAATTTTCTGCCCTGTGTTTTTGTCCCGCTCAGCTTCGACGACCACGATCCAGCAGTGATCCACGAAAACGCCACTCAGTCTGAAGTCCTGGTTCCGATCCGTCTGGACATGGAGATCGAGGGGCAGAAGCTCCGAGACGCTTTCACCTGGAACATGAACGGTAACGTCCCGTCAGCACTTCCTCTTAGTCTGCTAAATGTGTGCTTTTTTTTAAAACCAAGACTTCAAACTGTACGTTTTGAAAATGTTCAGAGAAGCTCATGACACCCGAGATGTTCGCCGAGATCCTGTGTGACGACCTGGACCTCAACCCGCTGGCCTTCGTGCCGGCCATCGCCTCGGCCATCCGGCAGCAGATCGAGTCGTACCCGACGGACAGCATCCTGGAGGACCAGACGGACCAGAGGGTGATCATCAAGGTGACGCTCCGCACCGACGCCATCTTTAAAAACGTTCACACCCCACACGTCATTAACCAAACCTCCTTCTCCTGCCGATGAAACGTTTCCGTGCTCCAGCTCAACATCCACGTCGGGAACATCTCTCTGGTGGACCAGTTCGAGTGGGACATGTCCGAGAGAGAGAACTCCCCGGAGAAGTTCGCCCTGAAGCTCTGCTCCGAGCTCGGCCTCGGCGGAGAGTTCGTCACCACCATCGCCTACAGCATCCGAGGTCAGCTGAGCTGGCACCAGAGGACGTACGCCTTCAGGTACGCTCACCGCTGCAAGAAACTTCATTACATACATATCGTCGTGGTGATAGTCACATCTAGAAAGAAATAAAATGGGAAGTTTACATTACAAAAAAAATTGTATGCTACACTTTCAAAATGAAAGAATAAATGTATTAATCAGACCTGGTGGATACGATAGGTTTTTAATAGTTAAATCATTTTATTTGAATGGTAGGTTCATTGGGGTGAACTCGCTCTTTAAATTCTTTTATTAGTTTATTTATGATTTCCTAATCAATTCAAATTCTGTCCGTTTTTAATGCTCATTTATCCAACAGTGACTTACAGTCACCGACTAAAATGTGTTTTTATTGTCACTCAGATGCTTGTTGCCACATTTTGGTTGTTCATCGATGAAACGGGTGTTGTTGTTCGAAATTTACTCATTTTGAAGTCACCGCTGGAAAAATCCTGCTGTAATAAATCTCTGGAATAAAACATTCGGTGAACAGATCCGACTTTTACTCTCAGGAAAATGAAAATATCCCGACAGCTGTGGAACAATCATTTAACTTCATGCAAAATCCGAGGTTTGCGTGTCGCTCCTTCATGTGCGGACACACAATCTGGGATTTATGAGCTCTCTGGGATGTTTATGGACCAATATTGGTGCTGAAATGTGGGAAAATCCTGATGTTTAAAAATCCTGTTTGACATGTAAAGCTGTTTTTTCCTAAAAGAGGGTTTCAGGCTTCCTCTTATTTGGTGTGAAGATCTGAGTCGCACACGTTTTGATTGTAACATGTTTGTGTGTTTGTGTGTTTGCAGCGAGAACCCTCTGCCCACGGTGGAGATCGCCATCAGAAACACAGGCGACGCCGACCAGTGGTGCCCCCTGCTGGAGACCCTGACGGACGCAGAGATGGAGAAGAAGATCAGAGACCAGGACAGAAACACGAGGTGAGTTGTGACGTCTCCATGACAACATCAGCTGTTTACTGTGGTCAGTTCTGATAAGATGTTTTATTTCTCCTTTCATTGATTAATTTGGCAGCTCTTTTCTCAATTAATGATTTCATCTGTAAAATAATAGAAAGTGAAACGCAGCAAATCCTCAAGATGTTTTTATTTATGATTAATGGATGTTCGAAATAGTGGAAGAATCTTTTCATGATTTGAACCTGCTTCAGTGCACACTGTTCGGGTCCTCCACCTGGTAGTGGGTAACACTTCAGGTCTGATATTTCCTCATTTTCTGGAAAGCAACGTGTATTTTTATACTAATTATCAAGAAAACGGGAATTTTCATTGAAAATTCAGCTCCAGGTTCACAAATATTGATTCATTGATGAGTCTCTGCATCATTGAGATGCCTGGGTGCAGTCAGGCTGCTGATGTCTGGATCCTCAGCATCACTCCTCCTCAGCTCCACCTTCTCTTCTTATTATAATATCTCAACGACCAGAACACAGAGCTCAAGGTTTCAGACCAGCAGCCTTTTTATTCTCGACTGCAATCACAGACTCGTCACTTTTATAACTCAGGAATTTGTTTTTATGTTTCTAAAAGTTCAGAAAGTAACATTTCACACATTTTACCATTTGTTTATAAAGAAGCCTTCATTTATCTTTTCTCCCGGAATATATTTGCTTCTAACAACATTATAGTTCGTTATAAACATGTATTACATGTTCAAATATGGCTGATAATACTGAGTCAAGTTTACATGATTAGTCAGATCATTGTAAGGTGATTGACAGAATATTAATTTCCAATAATTCTGATCATTGATTAATTGTTAACGGTTCCAGTTTTACATTTATAAAAAGTACATATCTTTGTGTTTATGCTGGTGCTCAAACAAAACAAACAATATAAACACATCGTATAGAAAATGTTCAAATTAATTTATGGTGTTTTTTTTACATTTGAATAAAAACCCAATTTATAGATGAAACACTGAGATCAGTTCATCCGTCTGTCGTCCTGTTTTGAGAGCTGTTGACACTTCCTGTTTATCTCCGCAGGCGAATGAGGCGACTGGCGAACACGGCGCCCGCGTGGTAGACGGAGCAGCGTCGGCGCCCCCTGCAGGTCATCGAGGTATGACGCCGTCACGGTTCCTAACATCAGCCACAAAGAAGTTCCTCCGTCTGGCGCTGGAAGTCTTTTTCTTGCTCGGCCAAGACCTCAGTCCGCCGCGCGCCCTTTTATTTGTTTTATTATTATTGTTATTATTATTAATATTTGATTATGTTTGGCATAGACCGTGCCCCTCCTTGGTGTTTCCCGTGTGCCCCTCAGCGTGGAGAAGCTGCTCTCACTTTGACCACTGACTCTCTTTACCTGACCACAGAGGGAGGAAAAAAAAACACACCACCAGTCTCAGATAATATATTATGTTGTATTTGTTGTCTTTTTTGTACATTTTAATAATTCTTACAAAATAAAAAAATAAATAAAAAGAGAACGAGTCTGATTTTGTGCATCATTTAAAAAAAAGCTATTGAATGAAGTCAGTAGGTTTCGACCAACGTACAAATTTACTGATATTGTTTTATTATTGACTCGATATTTGTGATACGGTTCAGTGACAGAAAGACAAAAACTTACAGCTAATTGTAAGTTTATTTTGTTCTGTAACAGGATGGCTGACCGACTCGTGTTTTTATTTCATAGCTGTGATTTAAAATGGAAAACAAAACCTAACAAGCAGCAGCAGGTGATCGTTTAAAGGATCATACTGGTGTATTTCCGTTCTCATGGCTGTTGTGGCTCAATAGATTATAAAAGCTTTTTAAAAACAAGTTGCACTAAACAGTTTATCGTTGAGAATAACGCTGGAGCTTTCTCTACGCTTTCCTGCGGCATGATTTCTCCAATTTTAAAACATTTTATCAAATTTGACTGAAGGTAAAAACGGAAATCGGCCACAGAGAAAGATTATTTTGCTCCCTGCATGGTGGATTTCCATCCGTCTGATTGCTGGCTTCATCCACATGTTGGTTTGTTTACATGTGAGGAGGCCTTTGGGTCAGCTGTCCGTTATCCTCCAGGTGGAGATCCTGAATGAAATGAGCAAAATGGCTCCTCCACACGACTAATTTCTGTGTTTACATTCAGTGAGTCTTTTACAAAATTTTTTTTTTTTTTTTTTTTTTTTTTTTTTTTTTTAAAGCTACACTTAGCTTGGACTTTATGTCCCGATATACACTGCTCTGTTATGATATACGCTACTTTATTATAATATACTCTGCTCTGTTATGATATACGCTACTTTATTATAATATACTCTGCTCTGTTATGATATACGCTACTTTATTATGATATACTCTGCTCTGTTAATATATACTCTGCTCTGTTAATATAAACTCTGCTCTGTTAATATATACTCTGCTCTGTTAATATATACTCTGCTCTGTTAATATATACTCTGCTCTGTTAATATATACGCTGCTCTGTTAATATATACTCTGCTCTGTTAATATATACACTGCTCTGTTATGATATACGCTGCTTTATTATGATATACTCTGCTCTGTTAATATAAACTCTGCTCTGTTAATATAAACTCTGCTCTGTTAATATAAACTCTGCTCTGTTAATATATACTCTGCTCTGTTAATATATACGCTGCTCTGTTAATATATACTCTGCTCTGTTATGATATACGCTACTTTATTATGATATACTCTGCTCTGTTAATATATACTCTGCTCTGTTAATATAAACTCTGCTCTGTTAATATATACTCTGCTCTGTTAATATATACTCTGCTCTGTTAATATAAACTCTGCTCTGTTAATATATACGCTGCTCTGTTAATATATACTCTGCTCTGTTAATATATACACTGCTCTGTTATGATATACGCTGCTTTATTATGATATACTCTGCTCTGTTAATATAAACTCTGCTCTGTTAATATAAACTCTGCTCTGTTAATATAAACTCTGCTCTGTTAATATATACGCTGCTCTGTTAATATATACGCTGCTCTGTTAATATATACTCTGCTCTGTTAATATATACGCTGCTCTGTTAATATAAACTCTGCTCTGTTAATATAAACTCTGCTCTGTTAATATATACACTGCTCTGTTATGATATACGCTGCTTTATTATGATATACTCTGCTCTGTTAATATAAACTCTGCTCTGTTAATATAAACTCTGCTCTGTTAATATAAACTCTGCTCTGTTAATATATACGCTGCTCTGTTAATATAAACTCTGCTCTGTTAATATATACGCTGCTCTGTTAATATATACTCTGCTCTGTTAATATATACGCTGCTCTGTTAATATATACTCTGCTCTGTTAATATATACTCTGCTCTGTTAATATATACGCTGCTCTGTTAATATAAACTCTGCTCTGTTAATATAAACTCTGCTCTGTTAATATATACTCTGCTCTGTTAATATAAACTCTGCTCTGTTAATATAAACTCTGCTCTGTTAATATATACGCTGCTCTGTTAATATATACGCTGCTGTTAATATATACTCTGCTCTGTTAATATATACGCTGCTCTGTTAATATAAACTCTGCTCTGTTAATATAAACTCTGCTCTGTTAATATATACTCTGCTCTGTTAATATATACTCTGCTCTGTTAATATAAACTCTGCTCTGTTAATATATACGCTGCTCTGTTAATATATACACTGCTCTGTTATGATATACGCTGCTTTATTATGATATACTCTGCTCTGTTAATATAAACTCTGCTCTGTTAATATATACGCTGCTCTGTTAATATATACGCTGCTCTGTTAATATATACTCTGCTCTGTTAATATATACACTGCTCTGTTATGATATACGCTGCTTTATTATGATATACTCTGCTCTGTTAATATAAACTCTGCTCTGTTAATATAAACTCTGCTCTGTTAATATATACGCTGCTCTGTTAATATATACGCTGCTCTGTTAATATAAACTCTGCTCTGTTAATATATACACTGCTCTGTTAATATATACGCTGC
The DNA here is from genome assembly GCF_029030835.1 of Brachyistius frenatus. Classification (NCBI taxonomy): domain Eukaryota; kingdom Metazoa; phylum Chordata; class Actinopteri; family Embiotocidae; genus Brachyistius; species Brachyistius frenatus. Next base: position 148,383 of record NW_027210962.1, read on the forward strand.
TCTTTATTATATATACTCTGCTCTGTTAATATATACTCTGCTCTGTTAATATATACTCTGCTCTGTTAATATATACTCTGCTCTGTTAATATATACGCTGCTCTGTTAATATATACTCTGCTCTGTTAATATATACGCTGCTCTGTTAATATATACTCTGCTCTGTTAATATATACTCTGCTCTGTTAATATATACGCTGCTCTGTTAATATAAACTCTGCTCTGTTAATATAAACTCTGCTCTGTTAATATATACGCTGCTCTGTTAATATATACTCTGCTCTGTTAATATATACGCTGCTCTGTTAATATATACTCTGCTCTGTTAATATAAACTCTGCTCTGTTAATATATACGCTGCTCTGTTAATATATACGCTGCTCTGTTAATATATACTCTGCTCTGTTAATATATACACTGCTCTGTTAATATATACTCTGCTCTGTTAATATATACGCTGCTCTGTTAATATATACTCTGCTCTGTTAATATATACGCTGCTCTGTTAATATATACTCTGCTCTGTTAATATATACTCTGCTCTGTTAATATATACGCTGCTCTGTTAATATATACTCTGCTCTGTTAATATATACGCTGCTCTGTTAATATATACTCTGCTCTGTTAATATATACGCTGCTCTGTTAATATATACGCTGCTCTGTTAATATATACTCTGCTCTGTTAATATATACACTGCTCTGTTAATATATACTCTGCTCTGTTACTATATACGCTGCTCTGTTAATATATACTCTGCTCTGTTAATATATACGCTGCTCTGTTAATATAAACTCTGCTCTGTTAATATATACTCTGCTCTGTTAATATATACGCTGCTCTGTTAATATATACTCTGCTCTGTTAATATATACTCTGCTCTGTTAATATATACGCTGCTCTGTTAATATAAACTCTGCTCTGTTAATATATACGCTGCTCTGTTAATATATACGCTGCTCTGTTAATATATACTCTGCTCTGTTAATATATACTCTGCTCTGTTAATATATACTCTGCTCTGTTAATATATACGCTGCTCTGTTAATATAAACTCTGCTCTGTTACTATATACGCTGCTCTGTTAATATATACTCTGCTCTGTTAATATATACGCTGCTGTTAATATATACTCTGCTCTGTTAATATATACTCTGCTCTGTTACTATATACGCTGCTCTGTTAATATAAACTCTGCTCTGTTACTATATACGCTGCTCTGTTAATATATACTCTGCTCTGTTAATATATACTCTGCTCTGTTACTATATACGCTGCTCTGTTAATATAAACTCTGCTCTGTTACTATATACGCTGCTCTGTTAATATAAACTCTGCTCTGTTAATATATACGCTGCTCTGTTAATATATACGCTGCTCTGTTAATATATACTCTGCTCTGTTAATATATACTCTGCTCTGTTAATATATACTCTGCTCTGTTAATATATACGCTGCTCTGTTAATATATACTCTGCTCTGTTACTATATACGCTGCTCTGTTAATATATACTCTGCTCTGTTAATATATACGCTGCTCTGTTAATATATACTCTGCTCTGTTAATATAAACTCTGCTCTGTTACTATATACGCTGCTCTGTTACTATATACGCTGCTCTGTTAATATATATGCTGCTCTGTTAATATATACTCTGCTCTGGGAGTTTACACAGAGTCACATTTACCAGAAATTCCAGGTTCAAACTAAGTGATGAAGGAAAGTCTACGAGGGAACAACACAAGTTATTTAACCAAGAAAAAAATGGTTGAAGAATAAAGTTGATGTTTTGGAATCCAGTAGAAATGTTGAGGAAGGAGCGGTTCATGTGAGGAATCCACAAGCTGAAATTCCTCCACACTGATATGCACAACTGATGAACAGTTAGCGCTCACATTTAGTTTGCTATTATTGGACACTTAAAAAAATTAATGAAACCTGTGAGAAAATCTGATGTTTTAGATCACATTTATGAAGAAATAAGAACATACATAAGTATAAATACTTACAAAATAAAACACTGTAAATAGAAATGTAAATTGAGGTCTTCTTCTAATTGACTCTTTCCTGCTTCTGAGTCCAGAAAATGCATCCATGTAGGCGTCATCAGATATAATCTACAACAAGCAGCTGCATGAATGACTTTTATTCTTAAATCAATCAATCAAGCAAACAAAGCAAAAAAATTAAACAAACTGAAGACACACAAGGTCTCCAACACGCCTTTTGAAATGTGCTACAAACGTGACATACGATTAGCTGACGATCAGCTGACCCTGAACATAAACAATCTACATGATTCATTTGAGTTGTTGAGAAGAAATGACAGACAGCCGGTGGAAAGTTAGCAAACGTGCAGTGAGCGATAGATTTCTATTAACAAAAGTAAAGTTCACTGAGAAGTTTGTAACTTTGCATAATGTAACACTCAAATGAAGAGCTGTGATTTACTTTGTAGAAAAGCTGTTCACTTTAAATTGGAATATTGAGGAGCACAATTTCAGTTAAATATTTGTAAATGTTGCTTTCGACCCCGACAAGAAAGGTCAACCTCCAGTTGTGCGTCGTATTTATTAGCAGTGTTGTTTTCCAGGACGGTGAAGTGCGTTTTGTTGCTGGGGTCTCACAGACTTGTTTGCATGTTGTTGTACTAAGCAGTTTCCATTTAGCTGCCAGTGTCTGACCCACAAAGGCAGCGGGTGAAAGTGCAGCGTGTGCAGACGGAGCCGGCCGGTTTTCAGGCCGTCGGCTGTTCTGCGAGTGAAACACAGCAGCGGGGAAGTCATGAGTTCAGGCCCGCTTCCAGTTCAATCGTCTGGTCGTGTTCACGTAAATAGAGCCGAGCTCGGGTCAGAAATCAGAGTTAAGAAGTTTTCCATTTCTAAGTACAGAAAGAGAAATAGGTGTTTTTTAGTTGGAGTGTGCTGTCGTACGATGTTTGTGCTCGTATATGCCTGCAGGGTGTGGTGAACAGCTGGTTTCAGACAGGACCACCTGTGCAGCTGCATGAAGGGCCTGCAGAAGGTCAATGAGGATTTCTTTTTCCCTGCGAGTCATGTGAAGCTGCTCTGGTGGAGCCCCAGCACCAATACAAGTTATAAAAAACAACCTGGAAATGAGGACAATACATCTCCTTTAACATATTAAACTTAACCTGCTTTTTACACATCGCACTCACTTAGGAAACGGGGGCAACAGTTTTCCCTCCATGTACGATCACCTGTTTTTAGATGATCACGTAATAAAGATGCGAGATGTGGTTGGAAGCTGAGAATCAGCTCGTACAGTGAAACACCGTTTACTCACCAGTGTGTTTATGTCTCACAAATTCTTTGAATATATTTTCTTCCATATTTCCTTTTCCTAAATGTAAACAATTGTTTACATCCATGCTTACCTGCTTTTGGTGCATTGCTGCATCTCAATGCAAACTGGAAACAAAAACCATCCTGTCTTCACTCTCCTTTTAAAATCTTTCCATTTTAGGGTCATTTAAAAAAAAAAAAAAATTGTTTAACTATAGCTTCAGTCATGTATCGCTGTACATTTAAGTCATGATGCTGGAAACAGCTCCTCTTTTATGTGAATGTGCTCAGAGCTGAATGGGAAAACACTGGGTGGATTTAGCAATTCGCTTAGCGTGATTTCGTTTGTGAGGTTAAATTAAGCCAGATGACAGACAGATATCCTGGATATGTTGAACCTGCTTCTTGGTTCAGGCCTCTGGTCAGTCCGACAGTTTAAAAAAAAAATTGTTCCAGACATGTACTGTTAATTTCACTGAACACTGCTGGAAGCACTGTCCTCAATTTCTGTGTTCTGCTGCTCAAAACAAGTGAGAAAAGTTTTACTACCCGTGTTTTTTTACTCAGATGGTGAGAGGACTCTGAGGATTGTGGAGATCCTGTGTGGGTGTTTGAAAGGTCACCTTGTTCTACAAAGGTATTATGTAAGGTGATAAATAAGCAGAAGAGGATGTTGCTTTTTAAAAATATGACTTTCATCTTTTCAATCAGCATTTGCAATTAAACTCCAAAATGTTTTGACGACAGATGTTTGTCCTCACTGAGTATTCAGTCCATCCACATTCACTGGTTTCTACAACGACTCCGGGCTTCACAAATCCTCATCTTCAGAGTGTCTTCCTGTTTCTGCCAGATGACTTCTCCTGATGTTTGAGGGTCTGCGTGCCGTTAGTCGTGTTGCTCCTCGTCCTGCTGCAGATCTCCACCCTGCTGCTCCTCTTGGAGGGTTCGATAGTCCGGCTCCTCCGGCTGGTCAAACATGGCTCGACTGAAGAGAGAGAACAACATGAGGACATGAGGCGTCTGCTCCGATCCAACCTACAATTTTTGACCATTTTATCAAAATTGACTATATGAATAGTTTCCATTTGTGCTAATTTTGACACCTCTAATCATAACTAATGCAATACTGGTGACCCAAACAACAAAACTTGGTAAAACACTGCCAACACTTTGCATGTAAGCAGTGCCAAAAAAATACATTGAGGTTGTACAAACCCGTTTCCCAAAAAGTTGGGATGCTGTTTAAAATGCAATGATTGACAGGTCTGGACTGCAGGAGGCCAGTTTATCAGCTACCCATGCCATGTGCACTAATGCATCCCTGTACCATCACAGATGCTGGCTTTAGAACTGAGCTGATAACGAGCTGGATGGTCCCTCTCCTCTTTAACCTGGAGGATGCAGCGTCCATGATTTCCCCCAAATAATCTCAGATTGTGATCCATCAGACCTCAGGACAGTTTTCCACTTCACCTCAGTCCATCTTCAATGATCTCGGTCCAGAGAAGGCGGCGGTGTTTCTGGATCATGTTTCTATCTGGTTTCTTCTTTGGAGAGTTTTCACCTGCATTTGTGGTCACAGACGATGGTTTTCACAAGTGTTCCTGAGCCCATGCAGTGATTTCCACTCCAGATTTCTGCCTAATTTTAATGTAGTGCCACCTGAGGACCTGCATATTATGACCATCCAATATTAGTTTTCAGGCTTGTCTCTTTCTTACAGAGTTCTCCAGATTGATATCATAAACTGCAGATGATAAAATCCTGAAATTCTTTGCAATTTTATGTTGAGGAACATTATTCTTAGATTTTTGCACTATTTTTCCAGGCAGAGTGGTGAAGCTCTCCCCATCTTCACTGCTGAGACTCTTTTTATCCTCGATCATGTTCCTGATCTGTTGCCAGTTAACCTGATTCGTTTAGAGATGTTTAACCAGGTGTTTTTGTTTTAGCGTTAAACATTTCCAGTCTTTTGTTGATCGTCTTCCAACTTTTTTGAGATGTGTTGTTTGCATCAAATTCAAAATGGACACATTTTTCATAAAACAGTAAACTTGCTCAGTTTCAACATTTGATTTGTAGTCTGTTATTTTTTCCATCGAATATGGGTTTACATGATTCGCAAATAATCAGATTCTCTTTTTATTTATATTTCACACAGCGTCCCAACTTTTTTGGAAACAGGGTTGTAACAAAAAAGATTTAAATCTGGAAAAGTCTATAAACAAACACTTGTACCAACTAGTGTCCAAAGGATTTGGTACATAATCCCTTTTGAAATGCTGCAGTACAACAATTATTTAAGCTCAGTTTTCAAACACTAATAAAGTTCACACGTGTTAGAAGAACTGTGATTCTTACAGAAGTTGTGGTGTCACCAGCAGCCTTCTTCCTCCCGGCTGGTTTGGAAACACGTCTTCTAGGAAATAGTACATGTGACCGACACTGATACCTAATGAGGGAGGAAACCCGTTACACATCACACTCATATAAAAGACAAACGTCACATTGCTGGATCACCTCAGAGCATAAATGTTCCGTTTTTATTAGTTCACGCTTACAGACGAAACTCTGAAGGTACTTTTGTGTCTTTATTATACAAGCAAAAAATACAACAACCCCAAAAAACAGTTTTGAGAACAAAATCCTCGCACTAAGTAAAAACATGAAATCAGAATAATATGATTTGCATTGCAAACGAGTTTGCTCTTCTAGTTTTGTTAGGTTTTAGACAGGATTCAGAATTTTGCTTCTGAAACTAGACTTTTTGGCTGCGAATCAAAACCTTTTGGTTGCGAGTTGAGTTGGATGTGGTGGGCGGGACACAAGTTGGCGGAGGAGACAAATGTTTCTATCGGTGGCTTGACTTGGAGCCACAGTGTCTGTAGACACACCTCACTCCTTCTGACAGCAGACGACTGCTTGTTGGCCCACATCGAGGTCAGCGTCCAATTTTTTGCTCTTTGCAACCAAAAGTTTTTGATTTGCAACTAAATGCAAATAATTTTATTGTCAGTTCATACATTTTTACTTACAAACTTCATTTTTTTTAATGCAGTGCGAGAAATTTGCTCTCAAACATTTTTTTTGTTTGCATAAAGAAACAAAAATACCTTGCTATATTTTATTACTTCTTCTAATCAACAAATCCCAAGAGAGAACACTGAATGTATACTAGGAACACGTGTCGTGTGTCTCTAAAACCTGACATCTTACTCCTTTATGCCACAGAGCTGTGTTGTTGTCCAAAAACGAATAAGTGAGTCAGACTATTGGACTGGCTTTTCACCCAGTTCCACCCACTTTCACCCACTTTCACCATTACAATGAGCCGGCTGCCAGAAACACTCAATAGAGCTCCAACTGTGGTTCGAGCCGCCTCTGAAAATAGTCCCCAACAAACAAACGTCCTTTTGTCTGTTTGATAAATGATGAAGTGACCTTCTGTTTTAGGAAAATACTGAAGCTTTAACACAAATCAAACTCTCCATTTTAAAAGATTTTCTTCTAGAAGGGCTAAGAGCCACAGGAAGAGTTGGGAAGTCAGAAATCGCTGACATGGAATAACACTTTAATGGGTTGTGTTCCCAACACTAAATATAGAGTAAAACCAGCCTTATTCTTTCCTGATTACTGAACAGTCCATTAAGAAGACATTTGCACTACTTTAGCTGAATTAACCAAATTCTATATAACTTATTTACTGAAAATTGGACTCGAACTTCTAAAACTCTTATTGCACAAAAAAGACCAACTGTGATTTGGATAGTTAAACGGGTCATATTGCAGGTTTTATCTTTATTTTTTTCCTCTTAAACGGACGTTACACAAGTCAAATATCTGAGCAGAACAGAGTCTGATGATATCAGATTCTGGTTAAATGTTTCTTACCGAGGAGGTCAATCACAATGGAGTTCCCGAGCAGCAGTGAGAAGGTGGTGAGGACCCAGGGAAGAAACGGGGCCTGGAAGTTCACAAGGCCAAAGAAGTTCATGCGTACGAGCGGATGTCTTCTACTCCACACGTACACCAGCATGATGATGAAGGCCTGACCCAGGAAGAAGATGTTGACGAAGACACCGAACAGCTGCAGGGTTTCAGGTTAAATCCAACTAAATACTTGTAAAATCAGTAAAAATCAAGACAGCCGCAGTTAGACTCACTGAATAGCTTAAAATATGGTTTGAGCTGGAGGAAGGTGCAGACCAATCAGAACCAGCGGTGACGTCGCCCGTTGGTTTGTGAACGTTATGAATCCTCCAGTTCAGATTCTGTCCGTCACCATCTTTGCTAGTTCGGAGCAGGAAGTGACCATATTTGGACAAGCTGGGGGAGGAGCCAGCGGTGGATCTGACCGATCTGAAACCTGACGATACTACGTCCCGCCCACCGATAGCTGTAACCTGACTGCACCACAGGCCTGTCAATCAAACAGACACGCCCCCAAAACCAGGTCTTCTTGAATCTTCTTTTCTAATGAATGAGGGATTATTTTCAGATGGACCTCCAGAAAACTAAGAAGAAGGAGTGACTTTAGCTAACAACACCGAGATAACTGATGGACACATTTTATTCACTTTGGATTTGATGAGAGAAGTTGAATGGGAGTCTATGGAGCCGGAGGCTTTTTGGAGCCGACCTCTAGTGGCACTCGCTGGTATTGCAGCTAAAGGCATCGGCCTCTTTTTTCAGAATCGCAAGCTACGTCCACTTCTATATACAGTCTGGGGGTAAAACAAACAAAAAAAACGGTGAGAGAGAAGTCCGACACATCCCATCCCTCGTTGTTGATTTATGAAAATGACAAATTGTCACCAAAAAAAAAAAAAGTCAATGTGATTGGATGTGCACGATGCAAACAGCGCCATCTATGTCATTATTTTATCATGACTTATCTTTAGTCATACAATTTCATTTCATTGTTATTTCTCTGCAGAATTCAATTTTCATTTTAATCAGATAACCTTGTTTGACTTTTGCCACCGAGACACTCGAGGCTCCGGGAATATTTTGATATCCAAACACTAAAACATAAAGTGCTGTACAATAATCAATCAGCAACTGATAGCATGATGCAGATATGTGAAACGTGAGTATTTGTTCCAGTTCTGACTCATATTCAACATGTTTTTCTCTGATATCTGCAGACGTTTTATGAGACCTGATGTTATTCTTTAATGAAGGTGAAACCCTGCACACGAAAAAACAACTCATGACATTCCCTTCATTCCAGCTAAGCGTGCTAGCGATGGTAAACACATGTGTACAGCAGATAAACTAGTACAGCAGAGTTTGTCCTCATATACTTGCATTTAAAACTGTCCATGAAACATGAAACGCAGCTCCGGAAAAAAAATCCCATAAACCTGCACGTTGACCGTTTCACAACAGCCTCGATGGTAAACCGGTCCAGGACCGTATCATTAACCAGGAACGTGAACCAGAGCTTCTGGCTGCAGACTGTTGAGCATCATCAAAAAAAAGATGAGCTGCGCGTTCAGTAGCTTTCAGCCCGAAGACGTCCTAATTTAGACAGAAAAATGACCCCTCATCATCCAGACAACAACCCCATATATAATATATATATACTGTACTGTATATACTGTGCAATTTATATTTATTACTGCTTTTCTATTATTATCTTATTGCTTCTGTATGCTGCTGTAGCGAAAAAATTTCCCCTCGGGGATTAATAAAGTAACTACCTAACCTAACCTAACCTAACCTAACCAAAGATGAGATGTTTATCAGCCAGCTGAGGAGAAGCTACAGCTTCTAATGTTTCCACTTTAAAACATCAGTTTCCTCTTTACATTTCAAAACAACACAGTTCATCAGCAGATCCTGTAGTAGGCAACATGCAGAGAAAGTTTGACCGTTTTTGGTTTTATTTGTATTGAAATTAGATTTTTCTTTTGGACCTTTTTGGGGGGCTCAAACCCTACTTTGGGAACCCTGGTCGAATTTAACTACTTGTTTATAAAATCCTTAAAACAGTAAAATGTCATTTAAATACTGATTCATCAGTATTGACAATGTAATCATATAGAGTTTTATATCTGTCACAAGGGACATTTTACAGCAGAATGAGTACTTTTACTTTTTATACTTGAAGTACATTTTGCTCAAGATATGATTGTACTGTTGTAATGTAGTTGTTTTACACCGTTTTATAAAGACTGAGCACTTCTGCTCCGTTCACCGTTTTTTTCAGAATTAAGAAATAGTTTCTAGAATATCCTAAATAATATGCCGAATCTATTGTGAACCGTTTTTTGAAAACTGAAACAATTAAATTAATAAATATTTGTGAACATTTTGATAATCTTTTAATCGCGTATTTTTTTTAATAAGTAAAACAACTTCTTTCTTCTTAGTTGTGATGGTTTCTTTTTTGTTAAACGTGATAGAGGATTATCTTTTTGTTTTAAAGTAGGATAGAAAAAATAACGATATAAAGCTGTGTTTGTGGGATTTAGAAAATGCTGCCGTTTTTTTATTTTACAAAGTACTTTATCCGTTTTACAGACAAAATAACTACTTGGTTAATTGAGAAAATAATTGGCGGATAAATTAATAAATTCTTAACTTTTCTTTGAAGTGCCGTTCCAGTTCTGTTGTTTTCAGAGTCACAGGGATAAACTGGTTGACGGTGGTTCCTCACTCAAACATGTGTTTTGGTCAAAGTGGCTCCTCTTGTTTGTTTGAGCTTCACTGAAAACGATGATCTATGTGCAAAAGAGTTTCAGGCACGAGTCTGCAAGAAGATTTCACAACTAGTTTAGAGGTCAAGCAATCCTGATCTAAGAGGCGACTCTCAGGAGTGATGTGGAGACATAAAGTCAACAACAGACGTACTAAAAAATGATCTTTCTGATGAGGAGACATCTGAAATCAAAAATGTTCAAGTAGTCACAGAGTTTCAAAGAGGAAAGAGGCATTGATGTTATTTTAAGATTTTCTAAGAACGTAAAACAACTAAATAAAAGAATAAATATTATTCAAAGCAGAGTTGTTGTTTTTTAATATATCTACAAACGTGTTCAAAATCTAAACTTACAATTTTACTAAATTTGTAAAAAAGTAGCTCAATGTGACAAACTGTATTTTTGTCATTTGTGTGAACTGATGCTTCGAATAATTTGTTAAAAATGTCACAACAGTGGGAGTTTGTTTGCTATAAACATTTTAAAGGATACAGTCATCACGACTCCACCAAACAGGAACATGAAAACAAAATCCGCCGTCCGTCCCCGGAAGCAGCCTTCCTCCAGCATCCGGCAGTATCGGTATCTAACTTCAGTTAAAGATTTCCTCCAGTGATAATAATGATGCTGTTGCAGTTCATGGTTGTGAAAACCAGAGATACCTATTCTGAGTAAAAGCTCGAGGAAACGCTGTGATAAAAGATACAGAAAGATGATGTTGAACAGGAAACTGAATCCAAAAGAACCGAAGAAGAGGAAGCTGGTGATCAGGCGCCATATCTGACGAAGACGGAGAGGAAAGAGTGTAAATATGATGAAACACGGACCGATCGCGTGGCCAGTCTTTTAAAGCTGCTGAATGTTACCTGGTATCTCCTGATGATGAGGTCCGGGTTGAAGTAGAGCTGAAAGGGGCTGATGACCTCAAGTTGCTAAAAATAACACGGTTTCAGATAAAGTGAAGAAAATTCATGGAGTGCAATTGTTTTTGGATAATTTATATAAAGTTTATTGGATTGATGATGTTTGTTAAACCTAATAGGTTCATATGTATGAATCAAAACATGAATTCAGGCAGTAATGCTTTGGTCCCTTTTCTTCTGCAACAGTTTGATGGAATCTGACTGTAAAATTTGTGCAACTGCTCATATCAATGCACCCAAATCCTGATAATCACATAACAGCAGTGGATGGAAATGCACATTCATTTGCATTTTCTTTTGACACCTTTCTGATTTAAATCAACTACTTTCATTGCTTTTAATTCTGAAAATGTATCTGTAGCTCTTAAACTGACAGTTTAAACCATTGAAATTTCAAGTCCTTTTGTTACTTTAACTGACACTTCAGCTGCTTTAACTTGTTTTTACAAATTTTCAGTCCTTTTGTTGCTCACTGACACTCCAGCTGTTTTTACATGTTACATAAATTTCACTGCTTTCAGAGCTTAAACTTTAACAAGAGCCGTTCACTTCAACTGCTTTCACACACGGGTCAACAACCAGTATTTCCACTGCGTCAGCACCACATCATCTCCTGCTTCCACTTCAAATACAATTTATAACCTTTTTTTTTTTTTAACTGCTTTTATCTCAGTTTTTAAACGTTCCATCACTTGTTTTTTTTGATCAAACTGAATTCACAGTTAAACAGATCAGCTGCTTTTATTTCTTACTTTTCCACTGACAGTTTAACGACTCTTTGGGCCAACGCATCGACCACTGCATTCACTCTCATCAAATTACATTTCAACGGCTTCATTTATTTTATACACTTTATTAATCCCCGAGGGGAAATGTCTTCACTACAGCAGGGGGGCTCTCAGGGGGGAGATGCTGCAGCAGGCTGCCACTAGCGCGGCGCCAGGTAACCTGACCTGAGGTGCATGTTTTTGGATGATGGGAGGAAGCCGGAGAACCCGGAGAGAACCCACGCAAGCACAGGGAGAACATGCAAACTCCGCACAGAAAGGCCCAGGACCGGATTCGAACCCGGAACCTTTTAGCTGTGAGGTGACAATGCTAACCACTGCACCACCGTGCCTCCCAAATGTCTTTCATGTCTAATTCTACAAAACTGTGGAAACTCTGAGAGCCAGTGTTGCACCTAAATCTATCCCCCCCATCAGACTTGGTGCTGTAGTCACTCACTGGCTCCTCCTACTTTACCAAGTGGTATTACAGGATAGGATTTCATTTTCTTTTTACAAATTACACCTTCATTTTAATGATTCAAATAGTAACTATGCACAGGCAGTGCACAACACACAAATACACACACACAGGGACATAAAGCAGTGAACTTGAAAACATGCAAAAGATTAAAAAGATTACAATGTGATAGATTATCATTGTGGACATTAATTTGCTCTTCTGCAGAGAAGTCTTCTTTCCGACTACTCTGCAAATGCTGCATTATAATTAAAGTGCAAACATATCTCCACCAGACTGCTGCTCACTGTTTCAATCGTAATCTGATTATATTCTGGAAACTCTGTTTAGGCTCAAATTTGGCAGGGCGGACCAATCAGTGACAAGTGGGCGTGTGACGACAGCAGAAAAGTTTCAGCGCACATGTCACCAACTGATTAAACACTGCTGCAATAGTTTTAGAATTAATGAGAACACTTAACATCACAAAGGAAAGAGGACAAAAACAACTACAAGCATCAGGTCTAGTTTGCATCAACAGACTGTCGAGACTCTATATAGTAGTTTCCTGTAATCTTGGAGTTTATAGAGTTAAACAAGTATATTTGTCTTCTGAATTGTTTGTGTTTCTTACCACAGCGGTGGTGGTGATGACGCAGGCAGTCGTGTAGGTTCGGGTCACTACAGGAATCTGAAAATACTCCTGAGCGAAGTTGTGAGCCATTTCTGCTGCTGCATGCTGCCTCCCTGTCACTCATGAATCCCTGAATGAACCGCAAAGGCCCCGCCCCCTTCCCCGCACCTGCCAATCAGATTCAGTCATCAATTAACACCATCCACCCCACAAACTCTGCAAACTCTTACAACATTAATCTTAAAGCCATTAAATTATATTAGGGATACATGAAATGTAATTAATAAATTACTTTTTCATTTAATCTCAGTATTATAGCTTCCTATTTTTGTTTTAATTTTTTTTTACAAACAATCTTACAGTGGGATATATTTGGTAAAAGTTTTGCTTGTGCTTAACAAATATTTAAAGTTACATGTATAACATGTCTTTGGGCTAAAAAAAAAATAGATCAAAATAATAGTAATAACAAACGATAGATAAATAAGATAAAATGTAAAAAGTAAGTACTATTATTTAAACTAAAATTGTGCCTGACAATTTATTGATATCAAAATTTATATCCATTTTTGAAAGATTTACGATAAAAAAAAAATCCTCAGAATTCATTCTTGAAAGCCCATTTCATTAAATTCAGTATCATCTATATTTAAATATTTATAATTGTTAAATCCTAAATGATTCATTTAATAAAAGACAATTGTTACATCAAATCTTTACGTAAAAAAGTTTTTTAAGAAGTGGCACATTATTCTATACCAGCATAGATCAATGTTTTTTCTGCCAAATAGTGTTTACTTTGTAGGAAAGTAGGCTATTTGAAGTCTAATAAATGATGTTTTTAATATATAAACAGTTAACATTTATTTAAAATCTTAAACTATTCAAATTTGTCTCAAATGTTAATTTAGAGTTTTGTTAAAATCCTCCATGTTTCCTAGCTAACAGTTAGGTTCTTTCAATTTGTACAAACTAAGCATTTTTTAAAATGAATTATTCATAAACGGTGTGTTTTTTAAGTGTCCTTGCATCAGTTTCTGCGGTTAATCAGCTTTAATGGCTCCGAAGGCAGCAGAGTTTGCTAAAAAGATTATGAATTTATTATATGTGACTTAGAAAAGCAGAAACAAATACACAAAAATACACATTTCAATGTCCAGAGTAGAGGCTATATATGATTGAAAAAGATAATAAACAAAGACATGTATGTACAAGAAACTTTTGCTCAGTTATTTTTGTATAAATATGTTTTCAAAGCACAGTTCACTAGTTAACACTTGAAATGACTTGGAAAACAACAACAACAACAACACAGTCGGAGTGATGAAAACTGTTGTGACTTGTCAGCGTCCTGCACTGAAAGAATGAACACATGGTTCTCAACCTGGAGCCCTGAAGTCGTAACGTTGTCACATCCTTGAGATGCTTTTACTTTCAGCAGTGGTGGAAGGTATTCAGATCCTTTATATATAAAAAAAACAGCCAATAGGCCTGAACTCAAAATACTGTTGTTACTAATGTGTCATTTCCTCGATGAGCATTTTACTGCTGCTGCTGCTTGAGGTTTGAGTTTTAACAGCTTCATGCATATTTTGGTAATTTAGTCCAGTGGTTCCAAAACTAAAGTTTAGGCTCTCCAAAAGATTAAAAGCAAGTTTTGAAAGATGAGAGGTGATGAAAGGAAATAAAAAAAACGAAAGTGCTGATCCACAAATTTCTATAAATTGTAAAAATCCTTGGGGTTATTATTTTTTTTGGTGAAACATTGAATGATTTCACCTCTTTTTTTTCTTCTTTTTAAAAGGCACAAAGAACACGTTTACAGCAGCACTGTGTGGATGGTGGCCAAATAGGTATTCAATTAAAGACAAAACTGTCTATTTGTGAAGTAATATTGGGAAATTAATTGATGCTCAGCTGATTGTATTATCTCATTCATGTTATTAATACAAATATCATGAATGTGGTGGAGCAAAGTACAAAATATTTGCCTCTGAAATGTAGCAGAGCAGAAGTATAAAGTAATAAAAACTGGAAATACACAAGAGTTCCCAGATTATACGTACCATCACTGCCGTACAGCTTTTAGTCTGTGTGATAAACACCTGAAACCATATTTCAGTGAAAGTGAAAAAAAAAAGTGAAAATGAGGTCAGAGTCAAAGTTTGGTTGTGTTTTCTGGGAGGAACTGAGCAGGTTGAAAACCGCTGATCTTCACAGCAGCTGCTGTCCCTGAACGTCTCACCGATCCACAGAACAGAGCGCCACGTTACAGACATGACTTCATCAGAGTGAGGTCGCTTCTCCGGCAGAGGGCGCTGTTGCACTGCAGATGGCGCCCTGCAGCTTCTCCTGCAGCGGAGGACTGTTTACTTGTGAGGGATTATTCACAACTCCAGAGCTTCACACCTTCATGTCAGAAGAGTGACATCAAAAACACCTTTTACTCATGAGAACAATGCATTTCTTTTCGTTATGTCAAGGAGACAAAGTAGATGACATAATATGTAAAAGTCACACAATAATCCTCAATCACAAAGACTGAGAGAATCTGTCCTTCTTACTGACTGAAACCTTTTATATTTGCTTAATTAGTCTTAGTATGAAAAGTTAACGCAACATTTCTCTTAAACAGCAGTGCGTGAACGTTTAAAACAAACTGAAATGACCAATAATCACAAAATGTCATCATGTTCACATGTTGACGTTCTGGAGGACGAACGCGTCATCTGAGTTAGTTTGAGACTTCTGTACCTAATGAAGAGAAAATCTGGGCACAGAAATGAATTAAAAGTAATTAACAAAATATTCCAAAAAGAGAGAATTCCACTGTGTTCCGAATCCTTGTGAAGTATTTACAGTTTTTTTTGTTTATGTGTTATGGACACTGATTTCTTCCTGCCTGGAAGCGAAACTGCATTCATTCAAACTATTTTGGCTGCATTTTGTTGCGGCTACTTTTGTTCATAGCAAAAGTTGAGCTGTTGGAGCTGCGTCTGGGTTTGATTTTCATTTGGAAGAGCAAGAAACCGAATGTTTTATTTTTTTCTCAATATTGGTCTCTTTGTTTCATTCATTAAGTGCATTTCCGTACATCTGTTTTTATGCAGGAGTTCAGTTGAAAATATACATGCAGAGTTTTTACACTAAGCTGATTTGGACGAGTTGGTGAATTGATAAGAAGTAAATTAAATAAAGTGCAATGGAAACAAGACAAAAGTAAACATGATTCAGGTCCTAGCAGACTGCAACCTTCCTCAAAAAATTCACATGTTTCCTAAACCTAATGAGTATGATCTATATGTATGAAACAAACATGAATTCAGGCGGTAATACTTTGGTCCCTTTTCTTCTGCAACAGTTTGATGGAATCTGACTGGAAAATTTGTGCAACTGCTCATATCAATGCACCCAAATTCTAACAGTCACATAACACCAGTGGATGGAAATGCACATTCATTAGCATTTTTTTCTGACACCTTTTTGGTCAATTTTAGGTCAAATTTGAGAGGAAACTGTTTGAGACACGACACTGAGGACGAGGCTGAGGATCTCAGGACGAGAAACCCAAAACGCTTCGACAGCTGAGCAGGACAAGACAACGTGATTAGTCAAACTGTCCTGAAAGCCTTTATGTTAATAAAATAGTGACTTAAAATAGTGTGACTTTTGTTTATATGTTCTGATTCATGGTCAGTGCCAGTAAATCTACTGCAGGTGTGAACGTGTCTGTAAAAAGAGATGAAAATTGTGTGTGATGACTTCACGCTGAGGGATTTCTGGGTTTAAAGTTGCAGAACTCAAACCAAACTCTCACTGCCACCTCCAGCTGCAGCTGCAGGTTTAACATTTGATGTCACTCTTCAAACATTCGAGGATCAGCGAGTCCATCCACGATGAAAACAAACCAGCTGAAATGGAAAACACTGATTACAGGGAGGGAGACCGTCTGCATTGGATCTGTCTGTGAACCAACGTCTCACCTTCAGGCTCAGAGAACGGCTGCAGTTCACATCAGGATCACCAAACATTAACGCCAGATCTCAGCCTCAGGGTGACAAAAATGTGCAAAACAAATATGAGTATAGCTGCACAGGAAGTGGCGAGTCTGAGGGAACATGACTCGGTTTGCCTGAGAGGAAGATGTAGTTGATTTGAGTATCAATGAACTGATTGAAGCATAAACAGTTTTAAAGGAGATGGTTTCGGCCTCCTGAATCCGCAGTAAAAACGTCTGTGTTTCAAAAACTCCTCTTCATTGTCCAAAAAAACAAATCGGAATCTCAGCAGGTAAAAACTCACTCGTTCCTGCAGCCAAAAAAATCCATGCCGATGTAGCGCGGGTAGCCCTCCAGAGAGTTCTTGGCGACGGGATCAAATTTCCAGTATTGTCGTCCTCGGATGAAGTGAGCGTAGCCTGAAAAACACACAACTTCGACCATTTATTTCCTTCTGGGAAAATGCAAACGAATCTGCACCACAAACAGTTAATATTCATCTGCTGTCTGTTGGCCAGATGTTCGATAAGCAAGTGAAAAAACCTGAAGCAGCTGAACAAGATAAAAAGCTGAAAGGAGTCAAACTAACAACAAACAAGCAGAAGAGACAAACTAAACTACGGAGGGCTGAACGTTTTTTGCAAACCTCCCTTGGATGAGGGGAAGAGTTATTTGGTTGTTTGCAAACTGCAATCTCACCGCGAGTTCGTGACAACATGAACCTTGCGTTCCAACATCCATACTACCGGCAGACTGTTTATAAAAGTGTTCGTAGCTTCCAGGTCTGTAAAATGGTTCCGATCCAGAAGTGTCTTCAGCTGCAATACCAGCGAGTGCCACTAGAGGTCGGCTCCAAAAAGCCTCCGGCTCCATAGACTCCCATTCAACTTCTCTCATCAAATCCAAAGTGAATAAAATGTGTCCATCTGTTATCTCGGTGTTGTTAGCTAAAGTCACTCCTTCTTATTAGTTTTCTGGAGGTCCATCTGAAAATAATAATTAGTCTATGGAATTGCCAGGTTGTACAGACAGCTGGGCTAAGATTGCATGAAGTTTGGGGTTTGTGTTTCATACATGATCTGGCAACTTGTGAAACATGATATCAGACAAACATAAAACCCTTTTGATCTGTGTTTGGTGATTATTCATAATAAAGTTTGAGGGCCGTACGAAGGCTGCATGAAAAGTACCGGGAAAACAAATAATGAGTCTGGCGTTACCAGATTACTTCTCACTGTGACTACAGTCTGGAAACCCTGTTCACATTAACGTTTGCTCAGCTACTTTCTAAATATAGTTGAAGTGGTGGAGTTTTCACGCACATGGAGGTCGATGCCGATTGGTTAAAGGCTGCTCCAAGAGTTTCCAAATGAACCCGGGGTCTACACCCAGGAGGACACAACGACTGGAAATGACTCCCTACCAGACCTACATGTATGCAGTAAGTTTGGGTCTGCAACACCTGGCGAGGAACTTTGCTCGCTTGTTGAGTTTCTGATTTCGGACCGTACCGTAGATGTCCCTGAAGGCGGCGTCCACATCGTCGGGGATGCCGCTCCAGTCCTGCATGCTGCGCGAGTACACGGACTCCACTCGGCTCTCGCTGGGGCTGAACCTCCAGTAGCTGCCCGACTTGAAGAAGTAGGTGTTGTAGTTGGAGTCGTGACCCCAGCGCAGCGCCGCCTGGATCCTGGACACCGACAGACCCAAACTCCGAATGGACTCCGGCCCCCTGATCTGCATCTCGGCGTCGAACACCCAGTAGTTCTCACCTGCAGAGACGGCGGAGTGCAGTTCATGTTTTCATTAGTTTTCTTTACCTCAGTGAGAGCAGCTGATGCTGTTTACTGCTGCGTATCTGTATTTAAGTGCAGTATTTATTAGGGCCAGAGCACCGGTGGTGTGAAAGCCATATTGTAATGCAAGAAATTATACTGGTTACTTATTGTTCTTAAAAATAAATTGCCTTTTTGGCAACTTTATCATACTTCAAAACTTGTGAAAGTTGGCACACACGTCTCTCCCGGCGAAAAATTAGTGGTTTCGCAAGTGTGCGTGGCCAAATGGCTCGCTAGCGCCCCCTAAACTGCAGCCCGGGCGGCTACATTTACCTACATGCACGGTGGACATGTAGATCATACCTACATCTAAAAAAAAGTATCTTGGCACGATGACCTTAACTTAACATGACGTCCGCCATTTGGAATTCAGTCACTATATTGGGCAATTAACACATTTTGTAATTTAACAAACTCCTACAGATTTTGTCGGACCAACTTCAAAATTTGTCTGTGCACTCTTAAAAGTTGTTAAAAAAAAAGTGTTTTCGTCAATCGGTGTGCCCGTGGCGTGGTGGCCATTTTGACCATCTCGTCATGAAACTACAAATTGCTGTAAATCTTATGTCCATGGACCGACCTTCTCCAAACATTACATGTCCGTCCCTGAAGACACGTGTATGGTAATATTCACTCATAGTCATACCGCCACCTGCTGGCAACAGGAAATTACACTTTTCGTACTTTCACATGCTACGTCGAGCTGGTTGATCACATCGACATCAATTCGGGTCAGAATAGTCTTAATACGTTGATCATGATATATTGAGAAGTTCGTGCGACTTTGTCAAAGGGCGTCAAACTTTAATGTTTCGCCGTGACACAGGAAGTTGATGTTTGATGTCAAAGGATGCGTGAAACCTCACGAAACGTGGCACATACATCCGGCATGGTGAGACCATACATCTGATAAGTGTTTTGCATGGGAGCGTGGCCAAATGGCTCGCTAGTGCCCCCTAAACTGCAGCCCCGGCACCTAGTTTCACCTACATGCCCGAAATTAGTTGGACAGTTGTATCACAAAAATGTCTCTTGGCATCATGACCTTAACTTAACAGGAAGTCCGCCATTTTGAATTTAGTCACCATTTTTGGCGATTCGCACGTGTTGTTTTAACGAACTCCTCCTGCAGACCTGACATTTTGTCTGTCCTATCTTAACACCTCGGAGATGAAAAGTCATCAAAGGAATTTGTTTTTGTCGAACAGTGTGCCCGTGGTGGCCATTTTGAGCATCACAGTTCAATCCCATTAATTACGCTATTTTGAAATGAAATCATTTTTTTTGAGTCTCTTTATTCAACAACCCTGTTTTTCTAAAAGTTGGGACGCCGTATAAAATGTAAATAAGAAACAATTATGATAATTTGTAAATCCTGTAAGCCCATTGGAAACTAGTCTGAAAACAACATATAAATGTTGAAACTAAGAAATTTTATGGTTTTATGAAAAAAAACATCCTCTTTTTTAATTTCATGTAAGCAACATTTTCTAAAAAGTTGAGAAGGGGCCAACAAGACTGGAAAAGTCGTGTAATGCTTAAAGAAACACCTGGTGTGACGTTAACTGGTGAGCAACATTTTTGGGGATAAGCAAAAGCACCAGAACCAAAAAATAGAAATTTAAACTTGTTGAACGTAATTTTTTATTTTATATTATTGTTAGAGCGATTTGTGACAAATAAAGCCATGATATTGGAGAAAGGGAGCTCGAGAGGGTTTTCATGGTCTCTTAAAAAGGAAATGGGTGATAGATCTGAGTTATACAACCATGTTTACTGCCAATGGAGATGTTTTTGTTTTTAACAACAGGAAGAATCACTGCTGCAAAACAACTTCAAACAACTGTCCATTTTGACCTTTTTTTATGCAAGAGTAGATAAGCAGGAATTCAATTGTAAAGTTACATTTGTATTTGACTATTTCCTAAATTATTATGAGTGGTTAGTTTAGAGAGAGAAAGAAACCGGAGCACCCGGAGAAAACCCACATCACCAAAGTAGACATCACTGCTGTCCACTGAGATGAACTGAGAGCTCAAATCCTGACCCGTATCCAGGTTCAAGTCCTGCTCCGCTGGTCTCTGTTCTGTAGAAATCAGTGGAGCAGAAGAAAAAAACCCACAAACAGGTCAAGGAGGAGGAAGTATCCCCACGTGCAGGGAACCTCCCGGTTGAGCTCTTCGTTGCCTTCGTTTGAACGCTACAGTCATCCTACTGCACGCCGACCCCAGCCGTGCAGCTGAAGGGCTTGCGGATGGTTTCCCCCACAGCTGAGAACAATCTCCTGACGGGACCAGGTTTCTTTTGTTCGGCCCTCAGGAGCCGTCTGATAATAAAACTGATCATCTCTTCACTTGCTGGACCGTTAACGTACAATAAATGCAGAATAATTTCTGGGGAGATAAAATAATTTTTAAGGTCCTTGTAAATGGCCTTGTTGAGCTTTTTAAACTTTTTTGGGGAGATATAAAGATCTCTTCTCTCGATTTTTGCCAAGAGTTTGGTCATGTGCCTCAAACTAACGGCATTGATTTTTTCCAACAGGAGTCTCGAGTGCGCATCTCTCACGATTTGCGTAATCAGTTGATCCATAACAACCTTCACGGACGTTTCGAATTGTACTTCCGATTTTGCGTTCATCAGGTGATCTCTGACTGAACGAACAACGAGTAGGGAAGTGTCTTCGTTGTTCAACTCGATGTAAGGAAGCACCGTATGTGGAGAGCGAAACCTCGTGCAAAGATCCTTGTAAATAGACTCGCCGAGGCCGACTAACTTTTCTCGGGACATATAAAGATTTTCACTCTGAACATCAGCCCAGACATTGTCCAACACTCGTGCACTGATGTCATCAATTTGTGTTTCAGTGAGGCTCCTGCTAGCGACCTGCAGGACCAGCGTCCGAACAAGAGTCCTCACGGCGAATTGGTGAATTGGTCCGTCTCCGCTGGTGCTTTCTGTTCACGTTTGTCCACAGATGTAGAAGAAGCTTCCGCCTCAGTTGTCAGAGGTGCAATGACCTCGACCTCAGGGACATCTGGTGATGGTCCGACGACCATATCTGAAGAGCAACCTTGAAAACTCATTTTGTCCTCTTCTTCAGACTAAGCCGTGTCAGCTTTGGTTACTTTGGTCGGCTGAGGGGAGTCAGATTCCTGATCTGTAAAATGGGGGAAATGGTGGTTCGACTACCATATCTGAAAAGCAACTGTGAAGACTCAGTTCGTCCTCGTCTTCAGACTGAGCCGTGTCAGCGCCGGCTACTTTTGTTGTGGTCATTTTGGTCACCAGTGATTTTGAAATGACTTCGATCGAGTCGGACACGAGCTGCCCCAGCAGCTGTTGGGTGTCGTCATCGGGTTTACCTGTAGTCAAAGGTGTCATCTGTTGTGATGTGATGTTGTCAAAAAAACAATTGTGCAGTGGACGAAATGTCTCCACTGTGGCTTCCTGGATCTCTTTCTGAAAATGTGTTTGTCCATCCATTGCGTGCGTTGTTTTGCGATTCTCAAATGTTGATGTCATGCGTTGCAAGAAATTGGTGAAGTTTTCACAAACTGAAGTAAATAGTGTCTACTTGTATAGTTTTATCACCTTTTGGTCTCAAAGCGCTTTAACATGGTTTTCCATTCACACACTAATGAGACAGATCACCATGCAGGGTGCTGCCATCAGGAGAACATTCACACACTGATGGTTCACCATCGGGAGAAACTTAGGGTTCAGTGTCTTGCTCAAGGACACTTAGGCATGTGGACAGGAGGAGCTGGGGATTGAACCACCAACCTTCTGATTAGTGTTCAACCCACTCTACTGTCTGAACCACAGCCTCCCCAGAAGTGTCAGTGTGAGGAAGACAGAGAGGGTAAACTGGGAAGATCCATGCAAAGAATGGAAGGATCAAAATACTGTTGCCGAGCAACCTGCTGTCAACTTGCCCAAAATGCTAATTCTGTTTCTTTGAAGACTATGATGTCACACACAACACAACTGAATTGATTGAAAAAACAAAAATAACACCCCCACCCCAAAAAAAAAGAGAGAGAGAGAGAGAGAGAGAGAGAGAGAGAACATTAAAGTACTTCTTGAATGTTAAGGGTCCTATTTATGAACATTTTAGGATGTTGTTAATTATGTGATTGTTTATGTTGCATAACTCCTGTACAGTTTATAAATAGGAACCATAACATACCAAAGTTACTTTAATACTTTCTCTCTGTTTTCTTTTCAGGTGGAGTCAAAAATAGGAGGACCAAGAAAAAGCCCAGACTATGAACCAGGAGTAAGTACGGAGTCCCTGAAGGGTCACTGACAATGTTTTGAGGAAAACTTTCACGTTCGTTTACAATATGTTTTGTTAAACCTCTGAATATTTTGTGTTCCCTCGTAATACTTTTGCATTACGTTTTACATTCTTGGTATTATCAGTGTTCGCCAATGTCACAATTAATCGTTATGTTTTGGTTCATGAAAAAAATGAAATGTCTGCATTTTGTTAAAAATGCATCAAGTTTAATGGACACTCAGCGTCTGCGACGGCCATATCTCCGACGTCTGCGTCCAGCATAGGACCTGTAGGTCCTCCTGCGTCTGCGAACGGGGCGAGAGGCTCGTCTGCGTCTGCGTCTGCGTCTGCGTGGCATGATCAAACTTTGATGGGAACTACAGGGAGAAATGGGTCCTATTAATAAACTAAAGGAAACATTTGAGGATGTTATTAATTAGGTGACAATTTATGCTGAAGAACTCTTGTAGAGTTTATAGATAGGACCCATTACATACAAGAGTTACTTTAAAGTTAGACTTATCAGAAAACTGATTTGGGAACATTCATATTATTTTTGTGTTCCCTCATAATAATTTTGCATTTCCTTTTTCATTCTTGCCCTATCACTAGATTTTAGCTGGCTTTTATTATTGATTGTGGATTATTGTAAAGTTAGATTGTTTGTGTCTAGAAGTGGATAGATCAAACATAATAATAATATATTATATATTTAATACTAAATTTTCATTCAACAATATTGAATTAGTATAATAATAATAATACAAAATGCAGTCTGGTGAAATTATAAATAGGAATCAAAATATTAAAG
This sequence comes from Brachyistius frenatus, assembly GCF_029030835.1. NCBI lineage: Eukaryota > Metazoa > Chordata > Actinopteri > Embiotocidae > Brachyistius > Brachyistius frenatus. Next base: position 172,115 of record NW_027210962.1, read on the forward strand.
AGATAGTTTAATATATTCTTTCTTTTCTTTTCAGGTGGAGTCAAAAATAGGAGGACCAAGAAAAAGCCCAGACTATGAACCAGGAGTAAGTACGGAGTCCCTGAAGGGTCACTGACAATGTTTTGATGATCAAGCATTTGATGATGTCATTTATGACATCACAAACCTCCCAGTTCAAAGAGTGTAAATGGAGGTGGGAGTGTAAAGGAGCTGTCCACCGTCCCTCAGGGGACATCACCAAATGCTTGACTCCTATTGGCTGCCGTTCTGCAGCTACACTTCTCACAATTTCATCTTTATTTTTCATCTGACGAGATTTGATAAAAAAATAATAAAAAAATATTCAGTTACCATAGCAACGCCAAATATTCTGAGTTTAAGCATAACATATCAGGGGGATGGAGAGAGAGAGAGAGAGAGAGAGAGAGAGAGAGAGAGAGAGAGAGAGAGAGAGAGAGAGAGAGAGAGAGAGAGAGAGAGAGAGAGAGAGAGAGAACATTAAAGTACTTCTTGAATGTTAAGGGTCCTATTTATGAACATTTTAGGATGTTGTTAATTATGTGATTGTTTATGTTGCATAACTCCTGTACAGTTTATAAATAGGAACCATAACATACCAAAGTTACTTTAATACTTTCTCTCTGTTTTCTTTTCAGGTGGAGTCAAAAATAGGAGGACCAAGAAAAAGCCCAGACTATGAACCAGGAGTAAGTACGGAGTCCCTGAAGGGTCACTGACAATGTTTTGAGGAAAACTTTCACGTTCGTTTACAATATGTTTTGTTAAACCTCTGAATATTTTGTGTTCCCTCGTAATACTTTTGCATTACGTTTTACATTCTTGGTATTATCAGTGTTCGCCAATGTCACAATTAATCGTTATGTTTTGGTTTATGAAAAAAATGAAATGTCTGCATTTTGTTAAAAATGCATCAAGTTTAATGGAAACTTAGTGACTGTGACGCTGATATCTCCGACGTCTGCGTACAGCATAGGACCTGTAGGTCCTCCTGCGTCTGCGAACGGGGCGAGAGGCTCGTCTGCGTCTGCGTCTGCGTCTGCGTGGCATGATCAAACTTTGATGGGAACTACAGGGAGAAATGGGTCCTATTAATAAACTAAAGGAAACATTTGAGGATGTTATTAATTAGGTGACAATTTATGCTGAAGAACTCTTGTAGAGTTTATAGATAGGACCCATTACATACAAGAGTTACTTTAAAGTTAGACTTATCAGAAAACTGATTTGGGAACATTCATATTATTTTTGTGTTCCCTCATAATAATTTTGCATTTCCTTTTTCATTCTTGCCCTATCACTAGATTTTAGCTGGCTTTTATTATTGATTGTGGATTATTGTAAAGTTAGATTGTTTGTGTCTAGAAGTGGATAGATCAAACATAATAATAATATATTTTACATTTAATACTAAATTTTCATTCAACAATATTGAATTAGTATAATAATAATACAAAATGCTGTCTGGTGAAATTATAAATAGGAATCAAAATATTAAAGAGATAGTTTAATATATTCTTTCTTTTCTTTTCAGGTGGAGTCAAAAATAGGAGGACCAAGAAAAAGCCCAGACTATGAACCAGGAGTAAGTACGGAGTCCCTGAAGGGTCACTGACAATGTTTTGATGATCAAGCATTTGATGATGTCATTTATGACATCACAAACCTCCCAGTTCAAAGAGTGTAAATGGAGGTGGGAGTGTAAAGGAGCTGTCCACCGTCCCTCAGGGGACATCACCAAATGCTTGACTCCTATTGGCTGCCGTTCTGCAGCTACACTTCTCACAATTTCATCTTTATTTTTCATCTGACGAGATTTGATAAAAAAAATAATAAAAAAAAATTCAGTTACCATAGCAACGCCAAATATTCTGAGTTTAAGCATAACATATCAGGGGGATGAGAGAGAGAGAGAGAGAGAGAGAGAGAGAGAGAGAGAGAGAGAGAGAGAGAGAGAGAGAGAGAGAGAACATTAAAGTACTTCTTGAATGTTAAGGGTCCTATTTATGAACATTTTAGGATGTTGTTAATTATGTGATTGTTTATGTTGCATAACTCCTGTACAGTTTATAAATAGGAACCATAACATACCAAAGTTACTTTAATACTTTCTCTCTGTTTTCTTTTCAGGTGGAGTCAAAAATAGGAGGACCAAGAAAAAGCCCAGACTATGAACCAGGAGTAAGTACGGAGTCCCTGAAGGGTCACTGACAATGTTTTGAGGAAAACTTTCACGTTCGTTTACAATATGTTTTGTTAAACCTCTGAATATTTTGTGTTCCCTCGTAATACTTTTGCATTACGTTTTACATTCTTGGTATTATCAGTGTTCGCCAATGTCACAATTAATCGTTATGTTTTGGTTCATGAAAAAAATGAAATGTCTGCAGTTTGTTAAAAATGCATGAAGTTTAATGGAAACTTAGTGACTGTGACGCTGAACTCTCGGACGTCTGCGTACAGCAGGGGGCCTGAGAGTCCTCCTGCGTCTGCGAACGGGGCGAGAGGCTCGTCTGCGTCTGCGTGGCATGATCAAACTTTGTTGGGAACTTCAGGGAGAAATGGGTCCTATTAATAAACTAAAGGAAACATTTGAGGATGTTATTAATTAGGTGACAATTTATGCTGAAGAACTCTTGTAGAGTTTATAGATAGGACCCATTACATACAAGAGTTACTTTAAAGTTAGACTTATCAGAAAACTGATTAGCAAACTCCAACCTTCACACAGTATGTTGATGTCCGGAATATTATTATTGACGTAATATGGACATTTCTGTTGCTGCTGTAAAACAATATTTTCTCATATTTAGAATATAAATATTTTTTAGAAGCGCATTAAAGAATCAGACTTATCCTGAAGTGAAAAGTACAAGTACCAAACAAAAAATACTCCATTACAAATGAAAGTGCTGCATTTAAAAATGCACTTAAGTAAAAGTATGTATTAGTATTTGCTAAATGTACTGATGTAGTAAAAGTACACTGTGCAGTAAAATGCTCCCTGTCAGTGTTTACTATGATATAATGTATTTGGGTTAATATTGCTGCTGCATTATTGTGGATGTTGTATTTTACTGCTGTAGATGTTAAAGGTTGTACTAATTTTAATAACTATGGGCTTGGGTAGTTTAATCATACGGTCCAAAAGGATATTTTGAACGGGCACTGCACTAGTCAGTGTTAATTATCATTTTACGATCAAATTAAAGTTTCCTCGAAGGGTAGGATATTTGACTTGTGTAGATCTGCAGTCATGCTGCACTCATACGAAACTGTCAACCACATAACAGCCGCTCACTCGTCTCCGTCGCCCACCTTGAAAGAACCAACTGTTCCCCGACTTGTCTTCAAAGGCGGCGTCGATGTTTTCGGGAATCCCCCTCCAGTGACGGGACGCCAGCGCCGGGTAACCGCTCTCCAGATGCCCGTCCCTGATCCTCCAAACGTACCCCGATTTAAAGAAGAACAGCTCCCCCCGGATCATAGACACGGCATCAAAGTCCGTCTGGCAGGCGTCGGGCTGCAGAGAGGACAGATCACGGGTTCATTTCCACACGCAACGACACGGGAAAACTTCAAGTATCTGACATGAAGGATTTTTACTGCTGTGGGATGAAGTGTTGAGGAACCGTTTTATTGTCTGAAAGGATGCCAGAGTGAAGAGGGTTTTTGTGCTCCTTAAGGTCCAGCCGAAGACGATACCACAAACCATCGCAATACATTTCCGGGATTTTCCACACGAGTGAGAAACCTACAAATTTTACACAAGAACTTCATGGTGAGAGGAAGCTGTTCGCCTGTAAGAAGCTCCTCTGGGACGAAGAGATTATTTTGGTCTCTGACGCTCATTTATCATCCACGGTTCAAAGATACACTCGTGTCTGTTATGGTGGAGTTTCAAAGATATTCACTGTCAGACAGACATGCAGCCTTGAAATACATTTTCCTATGAAATTGTCGTACAACCACAGAAACCATTGCTAGTTACAGGATAACTTTGATTCTAGTTTCTACTCATCAACAAAGCCCATACAACTCCATGTGGCTCCGTTGTTGTCCAAAAACACATCTATGACCCACCCCATGCACCGTGACATCAGCTGTTTCATTAGCATTTTAACACGCAATGTATTTTATTAGGCTATCATTGTAATACTTATCATAACGCCAAAATGTGCTGCTGAAAATGTTAATTTATTTCCACCTGTTTGAGAAACGTTTGCTAAAAACTACAGTGATGGAGGAAATTATTGAACTTGTTTTAAAAATGGAACCACATATTTATGATGTGTTTTTAACACTGTATATAAAAGTGTTTGTAGCATCTGATGCAGAAGTGCTTTCAGCTGCAATACCAGCGAGTGCCACTAGAGGTCGGCTCCAAAAAGCCTCCGGCTCCATAGACTCCCATTCAACTTCTCTCATCAAATCTAAAGTGAATAAAATGTGTCCATCAGTTATCTCGGTGTTGTTAGCTAAAGTCACTCCTTCTTATTAGTTTTCTGGAGGTCCATCTGAAAATAATCCCTCATTCATTAGAAAAGAAGATTCAAGAAGACCTGGTTTTGGGGGCGTGTCTGTTTGATTGACAGGCCTGTGGTGCAGTCAGGTTACAGCTATCGGTGGGCGGGACGTAGTATCGCCAGGTTTCCGATCAGATCGGTCAGATCCACCGCTGGCTCCTCCCCCAGCTCGTCCAAATATGGCAGATCATAATGTGAGTTGGATGCTGCTCATCGGTAACTACCATCATTATTATTCAGTCTGTGTGTGTCAGCACATTGTGTATGCATCATTTTTGAAAATACATAAGTACATTCACAAAGTCCTCCCATGCAGATGATGTTGGATCAGCTCCACTCACGTTCGTGACGATCTCGTTGGTCTCTGGGTTCGACGGGGGCAGAGGCGGGGGCGGTGGCGAGGGCTGGACTTGCGGATGAGCGCCGTACAGATACTGGATACCTTGCTTGTCATCCTCGCTTAGCCTCAGCGGGTAGGAGAAGGAGTAGTATGCGGACATGATGGCTCCCGGCTCATGGGAGTGCTGCAGGCCCAGGACGTGCCCGAACTCATGGGCGGCAACCTGGAGAAGGTCTGTGCCTGCAGGGCGGAGGGGCACACCTGGTTCAAACGCTGTCAGAGAACAGCTGGGAGCGTTTGCTTTGACCTGCTCGCGGTGGCAGACGGAGTCAGTCTGTCTGTTTTCACAGGATTTATGTAAAATTATATTTTACCCTGTAATATTGTTTATTATGATGACCGCTGTTATTGTACTTCCTCCTCCTTCCTTCACTGAGTAAAGTGGGAAATGATTATTTCAGGAATCATCTCTACAAACCGTAACGGCCTTCACTGTACTTTGACTTCAGTTACAGCTGCACTTTATGGCAGCTGCAAACGACTGCCGCCATGGTGGCCATCCTGTCATATTTATTATTTTCTATGGGTATATCACTTATTGACTTAGTTACAAAGATATGAGAGAGTGTCATAAAATCATACAGTAAAACCACAAAAATTAGATAAAATACTATTTAAGTTAATATAATAATATTGACCAGGTTATTATTATAAATAAACAAATTAAAAGTAATTTAAAAGTGTTATTTGTAAATCAGAGATACGGCTCAGAGCTAATCAATTTAACACGTTGTAAGTGACCAACAGATTTTTAAACTTTAAACTGAATTGGGTAAAAGATGGACTTTGAACTAATTAGACTATTATTTAGTTGTTTTTTTTACAGAGACAAAATTACCCTTAACATACAGTAAACCTCACCTAGTTATGTATGAATCACATATCACATATGCTCAGAATAATTCATCTACATTAATCATCAATCTAATATATTTAAAATAACAGGACATTAAGAGACCAGGGACGTTACAGAAATCATACAATAAAGAGAGTTCAGTTGCACACAATGAAGATGTGAAACAGTGATGGTGAAAAAAATATAATTTTAGACTTATTCATTTTGTTTGTTTTCACCCTCTGATGAATGCCAACAAAAAAAAGAAAAAAAAAGAGCATAAAATCATATAAATTGTTCAAATGTACATAATAGTCCGCAACTACTTTATTCTTAGTTATATTGCGTCGCCTAAGTAATACTATTAGAGAAAGCAGAGGGGTGGTTGTCTTTGTGAAGCAATAGAAGTTTGATAAACAGTTTCTATTCTTTTTATTAGCAGGACAAACAGAGGACTTTTCATGACCTTTCAATAAAATCAAAAATGTATTTTATCAGTTTGATAAATAAAAACAAAGTCAACCCAACACTCACCCATGTGGTTTCCGAGGGTCCAGGACTCATCGTAGTCGAAGTGAATGTCGCCCTGTCTGTGTGTTTTAGGGAAGAAGGCGTGAGCGAGGATCCCACCGGGTCCGTCGAAGGGAAGGTTGTCTCCGTGCCAGTACCTACAGGTTCATCATAAAAAAAACATAAACACCCTGAAGATCATTAAAGGCTCTCTGGAGGGATTCAAGCATGATGAACCCTTTAAAAACATTTTTAAATAACAAGCTGTCAACTTTTACAATTACGGGCAACGCTGTATGATACATGAATTAAAAACCCATCTGTAACCGTGCCTGATTCCTTTTTTAACCATTACAGATGCACGTCAACATCATTGCAGGTACTGATTCGTGTTTACAGTGGGTATTGATTAGGTATTGATTAGTCTAATATGGTATAAATAAATTCAAACATAATATCTTTCAATTGTTTTTCACCACAAAGATTGACATGACGAACAGTGAAGTTTGATTTAAAGAAATGATTAAAAAGGGAAAAACAGAAACAACCTGCAGGAATAAACAAACCAAGCTTCATAAAAGAAAATGAGGTAACTTCAAAGATGACATAAATCCACCATAAAACTGTCTTTATGTCTCTGCTGTTTGGCAGCTGCTTGTCCCTTCTTGCTCCACTATCTCCTGTTTCCATCTCTGCGGCTCCTACAATCCCTTTCAAACAAAGATCATTTGGAAAATTATGATTTGAACTCATCTCACTCTGTCGGTTCAAACTCATAAATAGGTTGAAAATATTTGACTTTGTGTGTCTGTTGACTGAGATGCTTGTGATGATTTGTGGAATAACTGGAAAGTCCAGGAGAGCCACAAAAAAGAAAAAGTGCCGAATTAAAAACACATGATTTATGTAGTCTCTTAATTTAAAATCATCTTGAAACTGTCAAATGTTTTTATTTAGTGTTAAAATGATCAGCTGATTCCTCTATGTGTAACCCAACAGATAAATCAATCTGTACTAAGCTTTAATAACGGATTCTGATTCTTTAATCATTATCCAACAAAAGGCCAAATATTTGGACTCTTAACTGGACAATTTGAAGACGTCACATTGTCCTCTGGAATACTGTGATTCTGACTGTCATTGACTTTTTTTCTGGTCCACAAACTGACTAATCAGTTACTCCTGATTATAATCAACAATGAAAATGATCATTAAATTGCAGCTTTTGTCTTGTTTCTGATTGAGTTTCTTTAAGCCAATCAGGAATGACGATGTCTACATCATATTAGCCTCCTGGTTAGCCTCCTGGCGTTCGGGACACCACTTTAATCCAGAATTAAATATCTCAACAACTATTGCAAGTAATTCTGTTGTGACAAGAACAGAGAGCAGCATATGAAGGTACTTTTTTGTCTTTATTATGCAAGAAAAACAAAAGAGCAAAATTTCTCGCCCTGCAATCAAAAATCAAGATTGTAAGTAAAAATATATGATGTGAGAATGAAATAGTTTGCATTGCAAACAAATGTGCTTTTACAATTTTGTTAGTTTTGGTCACAGAATTCAGAATTGTGCTTATGAAACTAGACTGATATTAATATTTGGGATTGCGTGAATGTGCAGCTGACAAACGTGTAGACATGATGTGATGCTACAGGTCAAAGTGATGCTCGATCTCAAAGGAGGGTTTCCAGTATCTTGGGAAGTCCATGAAACCAAGAGCTGTTTGTTGCATTGTCCACAACACAACTAAACCGCTGACCAGAAGATAACACCAGTGAAATAAGCAGTCAGTGCCGTGGTTGAGTATTTCCACTCTGGAACAGCAGCGGAGTATCGACACGGATTCAGACAGCCAAGGTTTCTATCAGCACAAAACCAAGGACCCAATCCTGTCAATTTATGAGGTGGAGCTTAACGTATCATCGCGCTGACCGCTGGAGCGAGTGATGGAGGGATGGGTGGAGAAAGAGGCAGAAACTATTTGTATATAGAGGTCCATCCAAGCCACTTTAAGATAGGGGATATTTTTGTGATGTTATTTGAGCTGCTTCATGTGTCTCTCATATACTTTTGATGTAATTAATTTCCTCATTCTTCATTTTCAGCCATGTTTAAAGATGTTTTTTTGTCAGTGTGTCCTCCCACCTGGTGAAATCGATGCGGATGTCGGCCTTCCCACTGTGGATCTCGGTGAAGGTGAGCGGGGTGATGTCGCTCCATATTTTCAACGCTTCCCGGAAGACGCGTCGGACCTTCTCCTCGCCCATCTGCCAGGGAAACCGAACGATCCTGTGGGAGACCGAGGCAGGTGTCAGTCACACACTCAGGTGTCAGTCACACACTGAGGTGTCAGTCACACACTCAGGTGTCAGTCACACACTCAGGTGTCAGTCACACACTCAAGTGTCAATCACACACTCAGGTGTCAGTCACACATTCAGGTGTCAGTCACACACTGAGGTGTCAGTCACACACTCAAGTGTCAATCACACACTCAAGTTGTCAGTCACACACTCAGGTGTCAGTCACACATTCAGGTGTCAGTCACACACTGAGGTGTCAGTCACACACTCAAGTGTCAATCACACACTCAGGTGTCAGTCACACACTCAGGTGTCAATCACACACTCAGGTGTCAATCACACACTCAGGTGTCAGTCACACACTCAGGTGTCAGTCACACACTCAGGTGTCAGTCACACACTGAGGTGTCAGTCACACACTCAGGTGTCAGTCACACACTCAGGTGTCAATCACACACTCAGGTGTCAGTCACACACTCAGGTGTCAGTCACACATTCAGGTGTCAGTCACACACTCAAGTGTCAATCACACACTCAGGTGTCAGTCACACACTCAGGTGTCAATCACACAATCAGGTGTCAATCACACAATCAGATGTCAGTCAGACATTCAGGTGTCAGTCACACACTGAGGTGTCAGTCACACAGGATGTACACCAGCAGTAAGGGGCCGTCTGATATCTGCAGCTGTATCTGTGGGAGGTGTGTGCTGTTATTGGAGCCCTCAGGCTCACTAACAAAACCCTGCATCATTGTCTGCCCCTTTTTTCTTTAAGATAAAACAAAGCCGTGTGTTAACGGGAAAAAAACAACTCCTCCAGCTGTATTTGAATGACTTAAGATCACGGTCTGCAGCTATTTGTGAAAGTGCATTTAGGATGTGTCCAAATCCATTTTTCCTAGTTTAACAGGGTTTAAAGCGATGGTACTTAATGCCCTAATGACTCATCGGTGTGTTTTTGTTGTAAATTGAAACAATCACAGTGTTGTCTCCGTTCCTTCCCTTTAAGGATTGCAGATTGCTTTAATTAATGGCCAACTTGCCAAGTAAAAGGAAAGAAAGCTTCTCTGCGGGAGAAAGTATTCGATGTACCAAAAATAATCTTTCACCTTGTAATCTTTAATCTGATTACAATCTTTTTGCATGTTTGTGCAGTGCTGCAGATCCCTGTGTGAATAATAAGCAGAGTTTCAACACATCGCTTTGGCCATAGTTTGTAAATTATACAGAGCTCTGAGTAAATTTAGTTTAAACTTTAAACCGGAGAGAAGCTGCAGCAGTGAAATAGGACAAAGTCTTACATTTACAATTTACAACATTAAGGGGCCGAGGTAGAGAGTTGTGAATTAGACAGAACTACAGTTTAGCTTTGTATAATGAGATAAATAACATGCAGACGGGTTACTGGATAAAAACCAAAGTGTATATTACATTATTCAGGCACTCTTTGGAAGCTCTGGAGGAGGAGATGTATATAAAACCTTAGTTTAGTCTTCATCAGGGTGGAAATCGTAAAAACTGATTTACTCCAAGTACTCTGGTACTCTTTGAAAATAGACTAAAAATGGCACAACAATATTGCAATAAAAAACAATTGGGTATATTAAACTCCCTAAAATAGGAAAGTTGTTTCATACAATAGGTTTTGTACAAAATAAATGAACCATTAATTATTGTACTTATTGTTCTGATCTATGACCTTAACAGATAATAGTATTTGGATTTGGTAAATTAACAACTTTAACCCTCCTTTAATTAAAAACTATGTTCCAAAGAATTAAAGAAATAGTTCAACACTTTGAGAGTGAGTGGATACGACTGAAACTCACACGTGGGTCACGTTTGGAGCCGTCAGGACGTGTTCAGCTTGTATTTCTGTGCACTGCTGCTGGCTATTGCACAGTTTTGGCACAATGTTACCAAACCTGGCAACCTGACTGAACTAGTTAAAGCATCTACCTCCCCTGAAACAAACTGAAACAAGTTTTAATGGTTCTCTTGTGCAGAGACAACAAGACACAAACAAACAATATACAACATGTTAATTAGTGAGATTTCTTTTTACCTGGTGGGAGCAAAGCTAGCGGTTTCCCTTTGATTCCAGTCTCTATGCTAAACTAGGCTCGACGCGTTTACGTAAATGCACAAATTAAGATTAAAATAGATTTTCGCTCTCGGTAAAAAGAAAGTAAACATTTGTAGTCTACCAAAAATGATGACCTTTTAATTCTGGACACGGGCCGCTTAAGAAGTTGGTATCCTGGTCACCTCAGTATAAAACAGCGAGTCCTCCTGAGATCTGTACACGCAGGTTTGATTGGTACAAAGATTCAAAACAAAGTTGATCTTAACTTGATCTACTGAAGAAAGACAAGACGATCACAAAGAATCTGCTACATCATTTTATGGCACAAAAACCGGAAGAAGGGCCGTCAGTCCGGAGCACATTATTTTACCTTCAAGGATTTATACCGGCTGTTAGTGGCTCTTGTCTTTTTGCATGCAAGGAGGGTCAAGAGGGACAGGAAGCAGCAGGCTTTATGGGAAATGTGATCTTAATTTGGCAACGCACAAGTGATAAAAACTCTGCTGGTATTCCTCTCAATTACTTTCTTTTGTTTCCATATACTTTAGGAGGAGAAGTAGAGCTGAACCATGACATTTTATGAACATTTTTAATTTAAACTCCCACAATCGGCCCTGAAAAAACCTTTGATCATAATTTTGAAGCGTGTTTACGCAAACACAATGCAAAATAAAAAACTTTAGCAAAGGTGCCAAAATCTGAGCAGATTGTCTTAAGTTTTTGTTTATTTTCAAAGGGACTTTCCTCTGTCCTCCTTAAATCATTGACTTTATCACGTCACACTTATTTTTTTCTGCCTCATAGTGGAAAAAAATTCTTTACACGCATAAGCTAGACATTTAATTAATTCTTAAATCAAAATAAAAACTGGTCGAGTTTCTTTCCCCTCCTGCACAGCTAGTTCAATCATTTATTTCGCAGCCTCTGGAGATCTTTTCAGTTTAGTTAACGAGCTTTAAAGCTGTTAAACGACACTGCATTCAGCTGACCAAGTATGTCTTCATGTCTCAGGCCAGGACTTGCTTCACAAAGTAAAAATACCGGCTGGTTCAAAGTAAAAAAAAAAAGTAAACACAGGGACTCCTTAGCATCCACTATTACATTGCTCATACTTGAGTCACATGCGAAGACAGGGGAGGGATGGTGGCCTTGTTGGGCCATGATGGAGATATGTGTAGTCTGACTTGGTGGGTCGTTGCCCTGATGGTTGGTAACCACATCCCTCTGTCAGGTGTCACCGTGAGCTTTATATTGGTCAGCAGAATCTAATTAGTGTGTGGTCGCTGCTGCTATTAAAAGCACTCTGCCTCCCCCTGCTTGCTTTCTCTCTGTCTGTGTTATTATACTGTTACTTTAAAGAATGACTACAAAGAAAGGGACCCCAGGAGACACAGACAGAGAGGCAGCAGCCAGCAGACCACCAGACTCTCAATGGAGCCGAGACCTCAGATGAAAGAAACCCGCCACCCCGTTTTCTCGATCAGAAGTTCAAGACTGAATTTTCCAAGTGCTCGATAGCTCCCTCCCCCGCTGCCCCCCATCTTACATCTCCCATCAATCAGTGCGTCTAAAGAACAGCAGCAGAAATAAGTTGCAAACACACCATTGACATATCTTCATCTTTTAAGTTGATAAGTTGAACGTGTTTATTTCCACATCCGTTCTGATGAATGAAAGTCCGGGATTTAATTTCTTTTAGCTCCGTTTTTGGTCTCCTCCTGCTTCTAAAGGAAATGTCTGCAAATGATCCACTATATTCACCAGTTAGTCACTATCTCACTATCTGTATCAGTCTGCTGTTTAGTGCTCTGAAAACAGCTTCCTGCTGCGGCTAAAAACACTCTTCTGACGTTGGTGAACCTGAACAGCAAAATCTTTTAGATGCATTTCCGGGTCCAGGATCTGGCTGATACAGTTTACATCAGATGAGATTTACAACGGGTTTTTTTAATCAGGTATTGGTATCCTTGAAATTAAGATCTTTTTTCCAAGAGAGACATCCAAAACACAAAATCACTAAGCCTAGATAAAAGACAACAATTGAAAAGATTTTGTGTGAATATATTTTGTATTTCTTATATTTTTACGTTTGTTGCTTCAACTTTCCTCCTGCTGGACATATGAATTATGTTTAGTTGAATTGGAGGCATAAATGCTAATTTAAACAAGTCGGATGTAAACAATGCTGTGAAAATATAAAAACACATCTCAACTTCTTTTAAACTCAAATTATACAAAGAATGATTGATACTGATTATTGATGTGTACCTGTAGGTGAGGTCCGACTTGTCCAAACGCCCTCCATATAGGACGAATCGTCTTTGGCGGTTCCGTCCCGGGTAGTGCACCTCCTTCTGGGCGGGGTAGTCCGGTACGCCGCAGCGGGGTCGATTCCACGTGTTTGAGTTGTTGGGTAACAAACTCGCCTCCTTCACCAAGTCTTGAACATGAGGAAGCTTTCCTCTCTTCTTCAGGCCCGGTGACTTTTCAGAGACCTGGAACAACAATGGACTTCTTTTATCTTCCTTGGTTCCTAAACTGGCTTAACATGTCAAACCCATGTCTGCATGTTACTTCCTGAGGCGGTGTTGATTGTGTGGCTGCAGGACATTCTGGGATGTGGTAACACACTTTTCTGTGTCGAGAGCCCGACTCAACAAAACATGAGATAAATAAACCTGACTAGACCGCTGTGGTAACTTATGCTGCAAATTGAACCTGGTCCGGAGCAGGTTATGTTCGAGATATGGGATCAAAATGTACGAAAGCACCTACTGACCAACAATTTTCTTGGAAAAATGTCATCAACCATTGTAAAATAATCCCGGGGTTTTTGGTGCTTGGAGTGAGATAGTCCTCTTTGGCTTTCCTCTGCAATTTTTACACAAGATATAGACTCCATTTAATTTAGTTCATATACTGATATCATCCTACGGCAGAGACTGATTGAAACCACAAAAGCATTGCATTTGTTGTACTTATAAGATATGACAGACAACCTACTGACCGCTTTGTTGAGACCAGCTCAGACACAGAAATCCTGGGTATGTTGAACACGCCTTGTCGTACACCCCTCGTGTGTTGGTAAAACTAAACGTGAAAATGATTTCCTTTTCAGAAGATGACAGAGAAAATTATAATGAAATGAAATGAAAAAAGACAAAGCAGAGCAAACTAGAATTACCACCTTATGGTTGTATGGCTCCATCAACCAGTCCAGTTGCAGTTTACATCTATGTCAGTCCAGACTCATATACGGCGTGAATAATTCAAAGGAATCTTTACATGTGTTCACAATCTTGGGCAAAAAAAGCAGATTCTGATAGAATTTAAAGTTGTAGCCAGGACAATAGGCAACGTTTGAAACGTGGATGCTGTTGCAAAGTGACACATTGGGAAACATGGATGCATAAAACACATCTTCAAACCGGCAGCATAGAATATCTATTCAACCACCACAGTTTCAGGGCGCCACTGGTTTCAGCCATTGTTGTGTTTGTAGTTTCTTTCATCATAATACACCTTCATTAAAATACGCTACTTCTTTTCCTGATGTGGGACTGTGGGCAGATTGAAAGCTACAGTGACCCAGTGTACCATCTTGTGGTACAAAGTGGTATTACAAGATAGGCCAGAACGGTGCTAGCAGGCTAGCATGCTAACTTCAGCAGACATCTGACAAAACATTAACACTGATATTTCCACATATATTGAATGTTGGTGCCAAATTTGAAGATATGGAAAAACATAATACTGTCACCATTGCGGAGGCATAAAATGCAAAAGATGAAGAGCAAGAGGAAGGAATGGGAATAGACAACCTTTAGTCTACATTTACTTTGAACTTTGACCTAAAGGCTAAAGGCAACATACTAAAATACTCACATCCTAGTGCTAAGCAGGTATCATATTTAAACTGTTAACCTTCTTGGTTTAGCATATTAATACTTGAGAGGGCATCACGGTTGATGGGAATGTATTGGGCAGATTATAAATTTGACCTGATGATGGCACTAAAGTGAAAAGTCTTCACCAAAGTTATTGCGGTTCACCCCAATGGGAGCATGAATGTCCGAACCAAATTTAATGTCCATCCATTCAATAGTTGAATATAATAGTTGGAATATTTGAGTCAGGACTAAGAAGGGTGGATTAACATTTCCATCTACAGAGTTATAAAGGAAAAGAAGAAACATTCAAAGTGAACACGAAGAAGAAACAAGAGTTGGAGAACCAAAAGAAAACCACAAGAAAGACCTGAAGTAGACGTCAGTGCTGACTGGATACGAGTCAGCATCATTTTAAATCCGGAGGTTAATCACAGCACACTCATAAAGAGGTCACCGAGCGATGTACTCGGCCCGGCTGAAGAGACAGTCGGTCCCAGAGTGTCCCATTATGGGTAATAACCCCCCTGCCAGATCCAGAGGAAATGGCTCTGCTCATTTCCACAGACGCAAATTACAGAGGAGCGCCGTCCCATTCGCACGTCTTCATCTGACTCAGTCCTCAGCCTCAACGTCAAACCACATCTGCAGCTCTGCAGCGAACCGTTGGGTGTTCTCCTCCTATCACACAATCACCATCATTTCCTTTCCCGCTGCTGTTCAGACCGACCGGTGGGAAAAGACCTTATCAATATATTGAGATAAAACCAATTACCTCTATCATTACATCCTTTGAATCTTCCCACAGCTTCTCTATTGCATGATATTTCTCAGGACCACAGCTCGGATCTTTGGTCTAATTTCTGCTGCTGTTGTCCTTTTGTGACCTTTTGTGCAACATTACATCACTTGCTTGTGGGAAATGTTTTGTTAAAACTCTAAAACAAATATATTACATAAGCAACAATATTACTTACAAATAATTTACCATCCCTGTGTAAACATAATTTAGAAAATATTACAGAATGACGTGCTTTTTATTATTGTGTAGAGGACATTGCTTAGAATCTGGTAATATCTGAACCATGTTTGCAGGACACTATATGACTCAGCAATTTGAAAAAAATAAGTGCTTAATGCCTGACGGAAAACACATTGGATGAATGACTGCGGGTGTCCAGGAGCCCAAACAGGGACTCACACTCAGGACCTACGGCCCTGTGATATGTGCTGGTAACTCCGCTGTAGTGTCGGCACACAAATATGTTATTATTATTATTTTTAGCATACAAAGTGGGATGTAATGTCAGCCCTATGTTGGAGACCGGACAGAGGTCAGCTGTGAACACAGCGCTTTATGTAGAGTGTCACGGTGATTCAACTTCAAAGTCGACATTGCTGGAAAGTCGTGCAGTTTCATAGAATATGGCTGCATTTCTCTGTTATGAAAACTCACTGCACTATTCAACTGAGAAGAAGGAGTATACAGTATTGGCAGGTTAAAATGTTGGTGACATGGTATCATGTAACATTTTAAGATGCATGCACTCCGATGCTAGAATTTAGTTCCATTTATAATCAATTAAAGGGAATAGAGAAGAGGTTTTGATCTATCGTGGGGCTCCAGATTTAATCTCTGACAACGAGGCTGGAAACTCGTGTTTTTGTGATTATGTCATCATTTAATTTGTGATACAGAGCAACAGTGAGCTTCACACAAAAATGTATAAACATGTTTTTTGCAGTTTTGTTATTGAATGGGAGACTAGTGCTGTATATATATTCACTCATTCGATGATTGTGACTCTTGTGACAACGTATCTTCCAGACTGGTGAGTAAACAGCTGTTAATGCTAACGGTGGCTTCATAGCAATAACTTATAAAGGCAGCTAACAGTATGACGTCAGGGGTGTTCTGACTATCGGGGACAAATCCTGGTGGACCATCAAAAAGTTCTTCAAGTTTTTACCAACGCTCGTGTGCCTCTCATTTTCACTGGCTGTGGCTCGGATGTGGGTGGTCCACTGATTATAAGGTTTACACTGAAACCTCCGACCCATCAGACTCTGTGACCTGCCTGAATATTCTCACCCTCACTCCTCATGCCTAAACCTAACCAACACTGTAGGTTACAGAAACTGATGACTCCAATTTTGGCGTTACAACCAACTGAGGGCAGACTGCTTGCATGCTGCAGTGACTCACTATCGCCTCCTGAAGGTACAAAGTCGTATTACAAGATGGGATTAAATTCCTACAAAGTACAGCTTTCAAATGTATCGAGTTATTTAATGAAGTCTATATTTTTGATGGGCCTTTTGAGTTGAATCTTAATCAACTTTATGTTGTCATTGAACCAACAAGCCATCACCGTCACCAACAGAAACAACATCAACATCCTTCACCAGTAAGTAAACAAATCAAACAGAAAGTCTTAAACATGCTAACATCTACATTAGAAGTGGAACTTGTTGCTACAGCTAAGTCAATGTATGAATATGACAATTATGCTACTCTGGTACAGCCAGGATAGCAGATCATAGTTATCCAACAAATACGTTTTCTAAAACTTCATGTAACCTTGTGTTTACTAGAATTAAAGGACAAAAATTTACCGTCAAACCACGTCCTACGATGATTTAGTTACGGATGCTTTACAAACCTGACATAAACTCTATTCTGCCCTTTTTAAACAGAAAAGTGGCACAAAACCAGCATCAAATGAACCTATCCCAAATCAGAAGCCCCACCCAGATCCATGAAATATATAAAACTAAAATAATTCAGTGCAGAAGGTTTTTGTGGGTGAAGTCACGATCCTGTTTTTGTTGTGTAGAAACGAGGCTCACTCGCTCCGCTCGGCAGGACTCTGTTGTTGTGACGTTGTTGTAGGTTATGGGGAACAAAACCCAGCAGGATTCGTGGAATGTGCTCCAGACTGCAGAAAAGCTGTGACTGATGGGTCTGGATCACAGAGCAAACAGTGCACACCTCCCGGAGACCCCCCTCCCACCCCACCCCACCCAACCCACCTCCTGTGTATCACTTTGTTTAAACGAGATTTCAGCTGCTTATTTGGTCGCACAAAGCACTTATTCATGTTGGGGGGTGGGGGGCGGGGGTGGTTCTGTTCATGTCCTGCGGCTTTTCTTTAAATGCCTTGTTAGTGTTGTTATGCTTGAACTAAAAGAGCCGTAGCTTCCAAACTGAGCCCCCAAGAGGTTTTAAAGGCGTCCCCGGAAAACCTGCTTCTCGTCCAGCTTCTTTTCTGCTCTTTTTCTACAGGTTTGTACTTTCAGAAATGTGTCAGACCAGTCGGATCCGAGGCTCCTCTCTCTCTCTCTCTCTCTCTGTGTGTCTACAATAAAGATTAACAACAAAAACCGCAGATAACAAAACACTCATCAAGGTGTACAGCAGTTCTGCAACGATAAAGGCTACTGACATGAAACTGGTGGAAAACATAACCAGCAAGGAATTCAGTCTAACACTTATCTACCATTTAGTAAAGACAGAGTTCAGTCCTTTGTGTTGTTTCTGGGCATGCTGGGATTTTAATGACACTCCACAATTACAGATTAAATATGCACAGTGTGCTTTTAAAGTTCATTTTGATATTCTTTAAAGTCACTATAAAACTGTTGCTTGAAATATTATAATAATACAACTCTTTTTTTTTTTTTTTTTTTTAACCCTGTCAGGGACTCAAATAAATCATCCAAACAATAAACATTAAGCAGGTTGTTTGTCACGGACTTTTTACCCAGGAGTGATATAAAGCACTTCTGTGGATCCCTGTTTTATTTATGTACGTGCATGTGAACGCTGTAATATGCATTTCTGTCAAATGTTTTGCACAATATTCCCCTGATTGACAGTTAGGGGTACCAAAAAATGTTAGCAATGCACCAACAAATCGAAGACAGCTGCTTTACAAATGTTTTATGAGAAAAAGAAAATGCATCGTGCACATTCGTCGGACCGGCAGGAGAGCCCGACTGCCACAGCGCCTGGTTGTGACGAGTGCGTCTGCTTTCCACTTCTGTGGGCTGTTTGAGACAGATAGTTTAAGGAAGATATAAAAAAGAACACTGATTATTTCAAGGCACTGTCAAATTACCAAATACAATTTTTTTTCCAGAATACCAGCTTAAAGTTTGCGCATCTCCTCGCAACAGCCCCAGATTTCTCCCCCAAAACAACTACTTAAAGAGAAACAAACCACAGCAGCAGAGCAGCAAAGTGTTGATCAAGCTTCTGTGGAGACACTTTTGTTTACACAATTGCAAGTTTCTGCAGATGGTGAATGCCAGACTACCAAACACACATTACATTTCATTTAGCTGACGCTTTTATCCAAAGCGACTTACAATAAGTGCATTTCAACCATGAGGGTAGAAAACCCAGAACAACACACATCCAGTTTGAGAAGATGAAGTCTAGACGAGCCTCAGAGCATCTGATAAAGACAGAGAACACGGAGCCATTGAAGATCACAAAAAGACAGAAATACTGAGAAGACCTGAGCTTATATGGAAAAAAATCTGGAACAAAATATCAGGCAAACAGCATCAGAAACAATGCAGTTGTTTTGCATATCGTCTACTGCATGCAGTCACTAAAGCCTGTGCACCAAGATCTAACGGCCAGGAGGTGATTTGAGGGGGGTGCAATGACCAAAATGCTTTCCCCCCTCTGCATCCATTCAAATCTGTCCCCAAACCCACCTTTTCAGAGCTGCTTTTAACGTGTGATTCATAATCGTCTTTGAGTATCATGACAAGTGCTATGAATAAAATGTAGTATTAAAATGTATGAGTTCAGTGTGTTGATGAATGCTCCCATTGGGTCATATATCAGTTCAAAGATAACAGATCACCTAATGTTTACAGCACAACATCACATTATTTCCTCCTTTGTTCCTCGCAGACAAAAGCTTCATATTATCCACACAACCACTAGAGGTCCTTGAAACCTCCGCCGACTGCCCTGTATGCAATTCCATCTCCGAACTCTTGCCATCTCCTCTGTGCTGTTATAATACGTGAGCGCCCATCATCAGCTCATATAATTAAACCCTTAAAACTAGATTTTGACATAAGTTTGGAAGTTTCCTTCTTTCCATGGTTGATCATCCAGGTGTTGTCAGGATGATGTGAACACAGTTCTCAAATAATGCAGTATATCTGCTGGTGAGGACGGTCTTCTATCACCGGTAATGTCTTGTTTACGAGCCTTTGTTGTTGTCGTTGTTGAGTTTGGGGATTTGAACTGTGACTCACCTGGTCACAAACGAGACAGTTCAGAGCGAAGCCGCCCGCTGTCTGATCCCAATCAGAGATGTGAGGGGAGTGTCGCCTTTCAGGGTCATAAAACTTTGGCTAATTATAAGTGCCGGGTGGGAGGTGGGGGGATACCTCCTTCATTTCAAAGACTGAGATGAAAAAAAACCCATGTAGTTAAAGGAGTAAAGCCCCCAACTGTGTGTCAAATGGATTGTTTGACCTGTCTGACCCCTCAACGAATAAAACCATACACGTGTCTGATTCCTGACGGGTTCCACATCAAAGCTCAAGTTCAAGCCAAACAACGGCATCATCTTGAAAAAGAATATCTACTTGCAGGTTTTCTTGTTTAATTGGACAATTTTTGGTTTCAAACCTTTTCTTTATTTTGATTTAGCTTAGCTATTAATTTATGTGCTTTAACAATAGAAACATACAATTCTTAACACATTTTTTAAAATATACCTTCAAATATATAGAGAAAATGAATTACTTCTGTATGGCGCACTGATTGAAATATTTTGGTGGCCAATGTATGAATCTTTTCTGACGTCCCTGCTCTGTCTCTCGGTCGGAGGCACATCGGGACGACTGAGGACTTAATCTTTAAAAAAAAAAAACACCTCACAAACATACACTTTCATTTTTAAAAAGGGGCTCTGTAATGTGTAATGACTGCTGGTCACTCAAGTTTTTAACAAAACAAATGTTATTTTAAAGAAAGAAATTCAGGCATTTGGGCATTTTCTGCGGCACATTAATCTACATGTTACCGAGTGTAGTGTAGTGTTTTTAATTTTCCTTTGGACAACAATCGAGCTTTGACAAATAAGATGTCAGGCTTTGGATACACACACACACACACACACACACACACACACACACACACACACACACACACACACACACACACGCACACACACACACACACACCTGCTAATCGGATAAAGTCATTGTGAGTTTGAAGTTCATGGCATTTGTTAATGAAAAACACTAGAATACTAGATTTATATTTTGGATTAAAATACACATTAGTCTGCTTGGTTTTTTACAAATATCATAATATAGTTTTGTGCCAAGAGTTGGATAAGAAGAATTGATCCCACGCTGATCTCTGCACACTGAAAATGAAGCTAAATCCAGCAGCTAACACAGTTTTTCACAAAGGCATATACAACTTATATATATACACGTTGTATATACATGTGATATATATGCATATATATCACAAATACAACATCCTGGCTTCCTTCAAATGTAACAAAATCCAGTTTTATGGGTTTTTTTTATGAGTTTTAATGGTGTTTAAAGGTATTTTGTTACCTTCGAACAGAACAAGGCTAAGGTTTAATAGTTAGCATGTGCACATACAGTGGTGTGAAAAAGTGTTTGCCCCCTTTCGTGATTTCTTAATTTTTTGCATGTTTGTCACACTTAAATGTTTCAGATCAAACAACAAATTTAAATATTAGTCAAAGATAACAAGTAAACACAAAATGCAGTTTTTAAATGAAGGTTTTTATTATTAAGGGAGAAAAAAAAATCCAAACCCACATGGCCCTGTGTGAAAAAGTGTTTGCCCCCTAAACCAGGGGTGTCAAACTCATTTTAGTTAAGGGGCCACATACTGCCCACTTTCATCTCAAGTGGGCCAGACCAGTAAATTCATAGCATAATAACGACAATATTTCTCTGTTTAAATCATTGGTGAAGGTTTTTGGATGTTAAACCCTATTTTAAGGTCTTTCTACAATAAACCAGAAACATAAAGACCAAAACCTCAGACATCAGCCCACTGTTTATCTGCCTGGGCTCTCCTCTGCAGATTCCCTAGCAGCGAGCGCTGCTGCCTCCGGAGCAGACATCGCATTTACGCTGTTTTACGCAATTACTGGATTGATTAAAAAAATTACAAAATGTTTGTACTCATAAACCTCCATATTCTCATAGAAATGCAATCTGTCTTTCTGTAATTTTCACAATTAGCAAAGTCATCCAGCGGGCCGAGCCGGACCCCCTGGCGGGCCGTATGTTTGACACCCCTGCCCTAAACCTAATAACTGGTTGGGCCACCCTTAGCAGCAACAACTGCAATCAAGCGTTTGCGATAACTTTCAATGAGTCTTTTCCAGCTGTGGAGGAATGTTGGCCGACTCATCTTTACAGAGTTGTTGGAATTCAGCCACATTGGAGGGTTTTCCAGCACCAACCTCCTCTTTAAGGTCATGCCACAGCATCTCAATAGGATTCAGGTCAGGACTTTGACGAGGCCACTCCAAAGTCTTCATTTTGTTTTTCTTCATCCATTCAGAGGTGGACTTGCTGGTGTGTTTTGGATCATCGTCCTGCTGCAGAACCCAAGTTGACTTCAGCTTGAGGTCACGAACAGACGGCCGGACATTCTCCTTCAGGATGTTTTGGTAGACGGTAGAATTCATGGTTCCATTTATCACAGCAAGTCTTCCAGGTCCTGAAGCAGTAAAACAGTCCCAGACCATCATACTACCACCACCATGTTTTACTGTTGGTATAATGTTCTTCTTCTGAAATGGGGTGTTACTTTTACGCCAGATGTAACGGGACACACACCTTCCAAAAAGTTCAACTTTGGTCTCGTCAGTCCACAGAGTATTTTCCCAAAAGTCTCGGGGATCATCAAGATGTTTTCTGGTAAAAATGAGACGAGCCTTAATGTTGTTTTTGCTCAGCGGTGGTTTTGGTCTTGGAACTCTGCCATGCAGCCATTTCTGCCGAGTCTCTTTCTTCTGGTGGAGTCATGAACACTGACCTTAACTGAGGCAAGTGAGGCCTGCAGTTCTTTGGATGTTGTCGTGGGGTCTTTTGTGACCTCGGATGAGTCGTCGCTGCTCTCTTGGGGTAATTTTGGTCGGCCGGCCACTCCTGGGAAGGTTCACCACTGTTCCATGTTTTCTCCATTTGTGGATAATGGTTCTCACTGTGGTTCTCTGGAGTCCCAAAGCTTTAGAAATGGCTTTAGAACCTTTTCCAGACTGATAGATCTCAATTACTTTCTTTCTCATTTGTTCCTGAATTTCTTTGGATCTCGGCATGATGTCTATCTTTTGAGGATCTTCTGGTCTACTTCACTTTGTCAGGCAGGTCCTATTGAAGTGATTTCTTGATAGAGAACTGGTGTGGCAGTAATCAGGCCTGGATGTGGCTAGAGAAATTGAACTCAGGTGTGATAAACCACAGTTATGTTTTAACAGGAGAGGGCAAACACTTTTTCACACAGGGCCATGTGGGCTTGGATTGTTTTTTTCTCCCTTAATAATAAAAACCTTCATTTAAAAACTGCATTTTGTGTTTACTTGTGTTATCTTTGACTAATATTTAAATTTGTTTGATGATCTGAAACATTTAAGTATGACAGACATGCAAAAAAATTGGAAATCAGGAAGGGGGCAAACACTTTTTCACACCACTGTACGTCTGTAGGATGCCAGATTTCTTGTCTGACTTTGCACAAGTAAGCCATTTTCCTGAATGATTTCAGACAGGGTTTATTTAAAAATATGGAATTAGTAAGAACCATACAGACGTCCTATTCTTCATGAATTTCATTTAAATCTAAAGCTCAGTTGGCAGATTTGTTTTAGTTCAGGGCTGCTGATCAACCAATGAGACAAACATTTTGTGGCATGCTTGTGCAGACAGTGGGAATTCAGTTAGGAGACTGTGTGACGACGTTTGAGAGAGAAAGAAAAAACTGCCCTCGGGATAATTAGTCTGTCACTTTCTGCTGAGTGTGCAATAAAGTAAGTAATGAGACAAAAAGCTTCAAAAAGCCTTGAGGGGGGGGGGGGCATCCATTACAAGTATGGACACATCTAGCTGCTGGTTACATTGATGACAAGATCTGCGAGAAGCAGTGCAGGGTATCTGACAGTGGTATTCAGAAAACATAGAGAAACATGTCTGTACACGGTGCGTTTGAGGAACGTCTCCAATATAACAACAACAACCCCCCCCAGACCAACCGGTCACGGTGCTGTCGTCTGACATGATGGAGAACCTTCATGGAGGAAAGCTTCAAGTCCACTTTCAAACACGCTACGTCTTGACTTCAGCAGAGAAGTCCTGAATTTAATACCTGTACATTTTAGACGATAAGGTATTTTTCAACATCTTTTCATGTAAAAGCACAAAAAACATGACGATAAAACTAACATTTTGCTGCTAACAGGCCAACTTGATAGCCTATTAATGAAGGCTAAAACGGATCAAAGGATGGGCGCTTGATGGGACTGCAATTTTTTTTTTTAATGATCTGAGTACTTATTTGATCTTATTACGTGGATCAAAACCTAGTATGTGGCTTTTAATTTGAAGGGAGGGCTTTTAATTTGAAACAGATACAGGTAGTTAGCCATGCAGTGTTCATTCAGTCGACCACTAGTGAGACTTTATCCCTCACTCATTCGCTGACTCACTCAGTGACAGACTTTTCCATTTTTTTTTGGGCTTGCCCTGCTGTTGCAGTCCAGCCATAAATTATAATACATATTTGTGAGGTGTTTTCAGCTAAAAGAAACCAATGGGCTTAACATACTGAGAGTCAGACAGGTCATGACAGACGGCGAGTGTTGGTCTTTGGGTCTTTTCACATCATTTGTTGACTGCACAAATATTCTAGATTATTCTTATAGGCATTTTGAAGCATTTTAATAACAGCATGAGATCTTTTTGTTTATTAGACATATTCATTGTAATATTACAACAAAATACCTTCAATGTATATTTTCAAGTAGTATCCACTTCCAAGTATTTACAATATTTCAACACATTTTTGTTGAAAGTTCAGTAACACATATTTATTTGGAGAATGGTTGATGTAGTCCTGGCACAAAGACCAATTTGTATACTAGCATTAGCATCGGTCAACCAGAATGCATTACATCCACTCCACATGTGTTTTGAATAAGGGCAGTAGGAAATGTATAACTGCAACCAAAGTGGACAGGAAAGGTTGAAGGAAATTGGGTTCATCAAAAAGGAAATTACAAAAGTTGATAGAAAAAAATTCCTCCTGAAATCCAGAGAGCGTCACAGATCTCAGAAAGGACCCGAGGGCACATCTGAAGCAGAAAGAAGCAACAAGTGATGCTGTCCAATATATTCTGTTTGTAGCATAAAAACAAGAGTCAGCAACATTTTCATTAACATGACGTCTGACTGAAAAAAACCTGCAGAATCCGGATGATGGGAAGTAAGTCACAAGTGGATGTTTACTTGAGGAGACAGATAAGGTTTCAATTTGAAGGGTTGACGAAACCAGTAACAAAGGATTGCTTACAGTGAGTGAGGATTTATTGTGCCAGATAGGAGAGGTTGTAGTACGATTTTGCATCAACAAATACGTTGATATCTTCCTTCTTAGTCTCCTAATCCAACATATCATCTGAAAATCAGGAACACCCAGCAGTGAGAGGTGATATAAACCATCTGAGCATCATCTTATCTTTCCTGGCACCAAACAGCTTCCTCTCAAACCTCCGACTAGCAGATCTTCAGTTCATCTGACTCACTCATGATTTCACTGCTGATTGTGATTATTAATGAGCAACAGTACCAAGTAAATCATGCAGCCTCAATCTTTTATTCCCACATCGTCCAGACAAGATAAAATGTATAAAAATACCCAATTTAACTACTACAATTTTTTTTTTTTTACATTATTTTATATAAATTCTTAAAATGATGTCTACTCCTTACCCGTTAAAAATGCTGGACACGGGATGTTTCATACTTAACTACCCAAGTGTGTGTGCACTGGGAGTTACAAGTTTCCACATAAATTTTACTTTTGTAAATTGAATTGGACGAAGATTGACTTCCAAACAATTTGTGATTCACAAATCATGCTCGTAGTGCTCACCTTTCTATAGATTTTCAACTTTGCACATTAATCAGAAGACTGAAAACAGCCTTGTAGTGTCAAACTCTGCACAGTGAAGCTCAAACACTGACCTGTGCAAACAATAAGGAAAACAGATTTTTAAGGGAGGGGTTTTGGAAGGACTTTTCATTTCATTTGCTTGTTATGGGACTTTTCTTGCTTTCGGGAAAAGTGAAAAACTCAAGTCAAAATGCCCCGAAAGGTCTGAATTGTGGTGAGAACCTCAGTTTCATTTATCTTATAACCAAGTTAACACCAGATTTTTTTTCTATGGGGGAAAACCCACAGTATTAACTGCTGGCACCAAATTGAAGTCCCACCTGGTGCGACGCCTGGTGTGTAGTCGTCTGTCTCTGATGCAGCAACCACAGCTCGAGGCACCGTGAAGGAGCCTTAAAGTGCAACACCAGCGATGGCTGCTACTTGTTGGCTTCAGTCGACTTCCACTCAGAAAGTTTTGGCTTCTCGATAGAAATACTACGTCGTCATTAAGGTCTCAGTTGCTAATTTCAGGCCCTCTAATAAGTACACTGGTGGTTATTTTGAAAATTATTGCTGTATTATTAAGATTTAAAAGCTTATAAAAGGCTCCGGTGTTTTCAGTCAACCGCCAGGTGGCTCTTGACTGACAGCTAGGATTCACAGTTGGCTCTGTGGCTTCTGAACTCGTTATGAATCTTCAAGTCTGGATTTTGTCCGTCGCCATCTTTGCTAGTTCAGAGCAGGAAGTGACCATATTTGGACGAGCCGGGGGAGGGGACCAGCGGTGGATCTGACTGGAGTCTATGGAGCCGGAGGCTTTTTGGAGCCAACCTCTAGTGGCACTCGCTGGTATTGCAGTTTAAGACACTTCTGGATCAGAACCATTTTACAGTTGGAAGCTACGAACACTTTTATAAACAGTCTGTGGCAGCAAGTGACATTTTCAGTGAACACAGAAGCAGCAGTTCCTGATTTTCAGTTGATTTGAGAGTTACTTTCAACAACCTGCAGAGTGGATTGATATGTCCATCTCATCATGTTTCTGTCACGAGTTGTCATGACCGCAGCTGTGTAGCTAGTTGGGTATTTTAGACGGTGTGAACATTCAAGATCTCATGTTTTCATGACACGGACAGTGGATTTTAACTAACTGCATCTTTATCGCCTGCCTCAGATGAAAAAACACTGAAAAACGGATCACGTAACTGCTAACTTCTGCGGTTGCCATGACGCCACAGATGGAGACACACCTTGAGAAACTAATCAGGCTACAAACTGGCATTCTTTGCCATCCAGAAACTCAGTGAATTGAAGAAACAACACCATCCTGCCAAACTCATGACATGGTTCATCCCGTCAGTAGTCACCTGAGCTGTAAACATGCAGGTTTGCTACCGCTCCTCCTCTAGAAGAACAAGTCTGAGGGCTCTCACAAACTAAAATATGTGAGTTAACTTCATGAAGGTTGGGTGCATGCGCCTTTTAACTGCAACCCCCCCCTTGTTGTGTCTGATTGTCCACTCACAGCCCGGCGCAGCTGTGACCTAGATCTGTTCGATGGGAACCCAGGGCCGCTCTGATGTCACCTTTGCTCTCACGGTTCCCCAACCAATCGGTTTGCTCAAAGACACCAACATGACATGAACAAAACAGGCAGGGAGGACCACGGCACTCAGGTTTTATTGACAAAAGCAAAAAAAAGAAAACAGCGAGCCGCTACAGCCTCCGTACCCCGTAGAGAAAATAGGCGCTCTGTGTGTCCCACTGCCCTGAATGCCACAGGCACTCGTGCCTGTCCAGGCCTGTGCAATCACTCACTCCTTTATCAACAACACGGGAACCCATCGACAAAACTGCAGATTAGACTTTCCAGTGAAATGACCAGCAGACATAACAAAGCTGTCATCACAGGTGCAACATAGTCATGACAATGTGTTGCTAGAAAAAGAGTCATTTTCCATGTAGAGACATAATCACACTGTCACCAAAGGCATGTGGTTACACTAAAATGGTCTGATTGTGACTGAAACTCAGGAAAAGTATTAAAAAACACAGTGTGGACATAAATGAATGAAAACAAAGCATAAAGATCGTTATGCAGGATCAGTCTGCACAATATTTGTGTTATATAATTTATAATATTTGTCATATCAGGTCAGTGGTTCTACCAGTTGAAACCAGTTCAACCTTCTTCTTCTTTTAATAATATTTGAAGACTGAAATAGTTTAAAAAAAAAAAAAATCCATCAATTTATGAGTGAAAAAGTAAAGATTAGAAAAAAATCTGAAACTATAAATACTTTGTGCAGTAGATGTTTTTTCTGGTTTTATTTCTGTTAATCATTTTAATAATCAGATTATGGAACATTATGTTTCATCTTCATGAAAGAGGAGGTGCATGGAAGACTATCGCACGCTGGTGGTCATTTTTGAATGTTTTGATGCAAACTGGGAGTCGAAATGCTTCTTTTTTCTTTGCAGTATAATTGCAATGCATTACTGGATCAACTTGCTGCTTGATCTTTACTGAAACTATTATTTGAACATAGTAGGCTACATCACATACGTTTTAATTAAGTACGATAGAAGGCAAAAAAAAGTCTGACATGTTTTTGTTTTTGTCGGGATGTTGCGACCCAGATGCTGAGTCAGCTGTTTTCCCAACTACTAAAGGTCATAGAAGCAGTTGCGAGTCCCACACGGGTCGAGCCGATCAGAGAAGCGTTTAAAAGGCTAAAATTAGACAAGTAAACTTTTGTAAATATTTTCTTCAAGTTTAACTTTGATGAACTTTGACCTGGGAATTTGCACTGTTGACCTCCTGCAAACCATCCAGACCTTTGAGAAGTCTGAACGGAGAGGACCATCTGAGTCTACGGGGGATCAAATAATATCATCTCTTAATGTGGCTCCTGGAAAAATATGGAGCAGATATTACATCTGATCTGAAGCCGCCTGAATCTCAACGAAGCCACCGAGTTCAGGGATGGAAATGTCTCCACCAGACATCAACTTAAGATCAGAATTTATTGATGATACTGAACAATAATTAGAGCCGATGAAAGGCTCTTTATCATCAGTTACCGTCAACCAGATGTCAGCTGTGTGTCTGAATGAGCCTCTTGCTACAGCAGCGTTGATTCTGGATAGGAGAGGTGCTTTGTCATAAACCTCTGATGCACCTTCAACCCATCAAACTCTGGTTATTGTTCTTTTTACATCATCCTCATTGTCTCTTGTAATTCAATGAGTAAGACAAGAGGAGCCAAAGTATTTATCTCATCCAACAGAAGTGATGGTAAATTATTTGTTTTATGAAAACATCATCTGTCATGTCTTAGACAGTATTTTCACAGCGCTTGAGGAAAAGTCCTGCTCACTAGTATTAAATCTGCATTCACCATATAAATACTAATAACGTACTCCAGATTCAGCCTGTTGGAATGAAAGGTTTTATTCTGATTAGACTTTTCCTTTGTAGTTTTGACTGCACCTTAACCTTGATTAAAAATAGAGCGAAATGTCCATGACGTTCATTCTGCACGTCTTTCCAATAAACTGTGAACTTGTTGTTCCACGAGCTACTAAAACTAGCTGCCTACTGTGGCCGACTAGTCCCGGCACGTTCTCACCTGGATATGGATGTGGTTGGAGACGGATTAAAACCTCCAGATAATCGCTGTGTGGACTTTATGGTTCGACACTCGCCGTTGATCTCTCATGATAAGACTGGTTGTTCCTCCCTGACTGACAGACGTACCAGCAGGTATTTACTGTGTTTTCTCTGTAAACCTCTTGTCAGGAAAATTGCCATCTTCACTTCTAATGCTTTGCAACTTTGCTCCAAACCTCATTATGTGATTAACTGATGCTTCAGGAAACATACCACAAATAACTAACTGCACACATTGGTCTCCTAAAATGGATAAATCCCTCTGCAGCTCCAACACTTTCCCCAGCTTCTCTGTGACTGCTTATGAAAGTTGTCTGTTTTGATAAAATAGCCCTTTCTCTATTTAGCCTACCTGTAAACAGGACATTCCTGTGAATAAGCAATTCATGCTAAACATACTTAGTCAGTGTAAATAAAGGTTAGATGTTCGCTCCCGGAAGAAGTATGATACAGTTCAAGATGTAAGGGAGCAATAAACCTAATAAAATCCAATATTACAACACTAGAACAAATATCAACGGAAATATTTGGTGAAACGTGTTCAAAATGGTTTCAGACCAAAGTTAGAGTAATAAATGAATTACTATTGCATGAAAGGATTAGAAAAGCCACCAAAACACGTGACAATGACAGAAAGTGCAGCTTGTGCCACTGACTCCGTCATGACGGGTCCATATGGAGACCCCTCGCTTTTATGGTGTTGTTGACAAAATGCCTTTAAGAGCTGTTATTACAGCTTCCTGCCCTGCAGACACGGGAACTCAGCAACCTTTGGTTTTCTCTCCCTCTCCTTCTTCTCCTCCCCGGAGATCAGACTGAGGCGAAACCAAAACACTGCGCTGTCATCCCGCGTACGCGGAGAGGACGGGAAGTCAGGTTTGGGTGCAAAGTCATGCGTGCTCGTGTTTCTGCTGAGCAGACAAAAAAAGAAGCAGTGATTTCTTGAGCGCTTGCAGCTTGCGGGCTAATTACAGTGACAGGTCAACTCCTGCGCGCCTAAAATAACCATTTTCTTAATTACAACATGCGTGTCATTGGTCATTATGCTTCATGGACATGCTCGTGCGCGGCACTTGTAGCTGCAGAGACGCGCTGACAAATTTAAACATAAAACTAACTCTTCATCCAACAATGAGAATCCTGTTCAATTTGGGGCAAAGTCTCCACAATAAAACAACTGCAATGCACGTGTGCGCGCTCATGTGTACGTGTGTGTTTTGGGGGTGGGGAAGTCACTTGTAGCAAAGCGAAAGAATGAAGAAAGTCAACATTGCAGATTCCTTTAAAATGAAAAAGATAAATCTTGTTCTCATGCGTGCAACAGTAAAAAGTTCAACCAAGCTGCGCCACAATTTCGACTTCTGCACAGGACACGTTTCTTTTTCTCCGCTTCGACTTCGCAACAGATGAAAGAGGGGAAAAAAGCGTCCTCCAACTCACCGGTACCACTTTGTACCTGCTGGATCCCCGCCCTGGAAGACAAAGCGTGCTCGGGAAGCATTGCAGCGCAAAGACGCAGCAGCACACGACCAGAGAAGTCCGCATCCTTACCGCCGTTGGGAGCCGCGGTGATGCACGAGCAGCGTGGTTTTGGCGCAGCAGTGCCGGGAGTCACACGGCTCCAGGATCTGGGGCGACTTCTCCTTAAATAGACTCTGATTTCTTTGTTCTCCTGTTTTTTTCACCCGATACACTTTTTTTTTTTTTTTAACAACCCGGGTTGATAATACCACCCGCTACCATGTGACTCTTAACTCTTCCACTGCCGCACCGGGCAACTCAAAACAGATGAGGACGAATCTGCGTTTTTCACCCACCTGTTGTTTTTGCTTTTTTTTTTTTTTTTTTTATAAAGCCCAAGAAACCCAGGACCAAGTTTTGGCAGGAAATGAAATGAAATAAACACTTTAAACACCACAAACAAGGTGATACCGCCTGCAGCCCTGCTGGCCCACTCCAAGCTACCTATAGAAATATTATAGGGTTATTCTGAGAGTATTACAAGAACACAATCACCTTCAGCAAAAACTAACACATTCACTTCAAGTCAAACTAAATCCTCTTATGAGGAGAAAAAAACATACAGTAAGTGCTCCGTGCAACAGTGCAGATGTTGGAATTAAAGGAACGCCTTTCTGTTCATGGCAGTTTAGTTGTTAAATGAAACATTTTAACATTTAATTAAGCCCAAAAGAAAAAAGGCAGTGTATCTGCAGGTGGTTTAATAAGCCTGAGAAGTAGAATTTTCTCAACTTGTGCAGAAATTCAAATGGGAATTATTTGATTTGGAGATTGGTTACATATTACTTTTAAAAGACTCTGCACTTCAAATTCAAGTGACTCAAACAAAAAAAAACTTATAAAATATCTGTCAGTGTAGAATTTAAACTCCCCACAGAAACCTAAAACTCTCAAATATACACAGAAAAAATAGCTTTGTGTTTAATATTTCAAGAGAAAAGCTTATTTTCTGTGCAATTCCTCCGCTTCACTTCCACATTTTCATACACATGCTGGACAGCGGACTCGCCCTGTCCAAAGTTCACACAGACACACCTAAAACACTCCTAAAGCCCCAATTAACACATTATTTACATAATGTGTACACAAAGAGAAATGTAAAAGTGACAATGGAGCATGAGGTTGTTGACCAACCAGCTGAGACGCTGCAAAAACATTGTGTAGATGTAAATCAGCAAGTAACTCCTCCTCCAAACACAAATTCATTTCATTTTTGGGGGGAAATGTTTTTGTTTGTGTACAGACTGAACAAGCTGCAGGGATGCTGGAAGGCGGATTCTTTTACTTGCAGCAGAGCCACGGTGGCTGTTTCCTGCCTATTAATCTAAACTCGTTCCCCCCTGACTCCACCTCTGTATTTGATGCCGGTGGTGGAACGTGTCTTGTACTTTTTGTCGCAGTGTAGAAATGACACAAGTAAAATGAATTCTTCCAAAACTTTACTTAAACAGCATCACCCATCAACGTTGCTGTGGTGTCTCTGTAGGTCATCATTGCACTCTGCACCTCTGTTGTAGAAATTCAAGAGGAGTCACACAAAAGCACGATTTTCACATGAACCATTTTCAAGATTTGTTTTTCAGTTTGACTGACAGTAACACAGTTTGATATTTACATTGGAGATCTCCATGTGGAATACTTACTGGCTGACCTCATCACTTTTGCATATTTATCCATGTAAGCTGGTTTGTTTACATGTGTGATGATGACTTTCAGATGTATTGTCAGATTACTCCGTTGATCCCACTCTTAACCTGCAGTTAATTACCAGTGTGTAGTATCTACTTTTAACTAACACAGCGGTCCAGATTTATATCACACATGGTTAACGTGTGATATGAAGTCTACACTAGTCTGGCTACAAATCAATGGATGGATCTGGCTCAGCATAAAGGAACAGAGAATACAAAATGTTTAAAACAACTAATACGACTAGTTTGGAGTTTGTGTAATCTTGTAAATGTAAAATAAATAAATACAAATTAGTTAATTTATGAATTGTGAATATGTCAAAAATGTCCACCGATGCAACTTTCATGTGATCAAATCATCACCTTTTAGCTTTGGGGGAGGCACCTGCTCTCATACATTTTTATGTGACTCCTCGTTTCCCCCACAGAGGTGGAGACTGCAAAGCTTTAATTATCCTTTAAAAAGAGTTAATTTGATGGAAATAATAAAGTGGTCCAATTAAACACGATACTCAACTTTGTTACATTCCACCTCTGCTTTATGCTCACACATGGGACAGTTAAATCTTTCTTATCTAATATTTGGAAAGGAATATTTCCCAAAATGGCAAACAATTATATATATTCAAATTAATTATGATAATAACTAATATTAAAGGCCACAAAGTCTGTGAAGAGTAGTTTTAATGATAATGAAGAAGATTAGAAGAATACAACTTTAAAATACTTGGAAGTTAAGAATCTGCTGGTGCATTTTTGCAGCTGTGAAATAAAATGCACAAGTCGGACCGTGTGGAGGTTTCTGACATTCATCCCTTTCGTGCAGGAAAAAAAACCTTCTGTGAATCAGTTTGAGAACACTTCTATAATTACAACCACTAATCGCAGTAAAGAATTCAGCAGTGCTTTCCTGTGTAATGGCTGTCAGGTTTCTGAAGGATATTTGAACATGGAAAAAGGGCTCTAATAAAATCTGATTGCCTTACGAGGAACTGCAAGCTCTGCACCACATCGGGCCTGTTATCTTCCCGGTGTAATGACAGAGAAAAGGGAAAGGGCTCTGCCAGATAGAAACACTTCTAATTTCTGGACAGGAGACTGTAATTAATGTTACAGTATGCAGACGTGTTACGCACACAGGCCAATTAAAGTCAAAGCTAGCACTGATTTGGTAAAGAATCAGTGCACGGGGTTTGGACTTTTATAAATAGATACAGATATTACTTTTATAACAACACCAGAACATGTCTGATTGTGTCGCATGTCCAGTTGACCAATCAGATCTCATGATCCAGGGTCGGAACTACTTGTTGTATAATTGTTCATTAGCTGACAGGAGATGAGGACGCTCGGCAGTAATAAATAACAGAAACTCAAACTTTGAACCGTAGAATTTTTTTTTTTTTAAATAATGAATTTGAATATGAACTTAAAAAAAAAATAACTGTGCGCCTGTGCTGTTCAGGACTTACAGAAGTTTTGGGTGTTTTTGTCTCATAGGGATAAAGGGCATTTTAATAGTTCAGTCATGTTGTTTCATTAATAAGTGTAACTTTTTCATACGAATTCAAAAAGTTGTCATTTATGCTTTTAGAGCTTCCCAGTTAACTTGCAGTCCGAACCGTGTACATTCATCTCTGTCCATCAAGATTTAACTAAACCGATGAGATGGTTTGAGACTGAGAAAGGTTTGTAAATGAACTTGAGATCTACTGTTGTGATCACGCTCTATATATCTTCATTGTGTTGGAGAGGAGAGTGTTCTTGATCTCCAGCAGCGCTGTTACTTCATTCACTCTGATCTTTGTACAAATGTCTTTATTGTCAAACGTTAGCGGACATTAAACTGCTCTCGTAACTCTGAAGTATCCTGAGCTGCGCTGGTCGTCGTCATCATGTGAATTATATGAACAAACTATCTCATTTTCCCCCACAGATGGTCCCAATACATGTTCCCCCTCCGTGTTTTTATTTTTTACGAGCGGTGGCAATTGTCCAACACATGACAGCAGCTCTCAATTAGAAAAGAAACCCACTTTGAAAATTTGGATTCGATTCGCTGCCAAGTCCAATAAATACCCAGGAATCTGCCCGAGTGACACAAAGGAAACGCTGAAAACGAGCTGGAATTTTTACATGACGTGCTGATTGAGGGAGAAGGACAGTCCTGTGATTTAAAACGCAGCCACTGTAAAAGTTTAAATCATAACACCCGTACAAGTCACAAATAATGTACACTGATCAGCCAAAACCCTTAAAACCACCTGACTGAAGCTGTTCAAGACCAAAACCGCTCCGACCCATCGGACTCCACACGACATCTGAAGGTGTCCTGTTACCTTTGAATGTCAGATGACAGCTTGGACGTCCCACTTCTCCCCTTTAATTCACAACAGGACTGTAATAACATTTTTTTTTACATTAGTTTCTACTTGTAGCTCACATTTAGAGAACGTTTGCACAGTCAACATGTTTGTCTTTAGTTTTCTTACGTTCAAACTTTCATCTCCTTGAGTTACCAGTGCTGGGGTGGAGTGTGTGTGCGTGTGTGTGTGTGTGTGTGTGTGGGGGGGGGGGGGGGCACTGTTGTCTGCTGCTGCTGGAGGTCATCTTGCCAGGTTGGAGTTACAGATGTGCTCCAGGAAGTGAAGGTTTTAAATACAGGAAGTGGCCAATCAGACTCGACCAAAAGGCATTGGGGGAGGTGGGTGGGGATGTATTTCTTAGCTTAGACACTGTTGGTTTGTTTATAATGAATTAGTTTTTGGTATAATTTGATTTGGATGATGTTTGAATCAGTCTGCCACTGCAGCATCAGTCCTGCTGTTGTCGTTCAGTGGCCGGTGTTGTGTTCGTGTCACCCCTCTCGTCTCTAAATGGTCCAATCAGTCAGTATATATGGTCCCAATTATGTCTTCTTGTCAGGTCAGTTGCATTATAAGTTAAGTTCTGCTTAGTTGACCTCTTCTATAGGCGCTGAACTTCAGTTACACAATTTTGTTTTGCAAGTAGATAAAAGCTATTTTTCTGAGTAAATTCCTGTGACTCCTCTTATCTGCCAGCTCACTCCCTCACAAGGATGTTTCAGTCTAATAACCAAATTCTTGTCTCAGCAATGTTATTCTAACATGAGAAGTATTTGGCTCGCTAACTGAACATAGTTGGTGCTCCCCCGTTATGACTTATGAAACTCATGATTCTTGGATTTTAAAAAAAGTCTGTAACTACAGCCTGTAAGAGGGTGAGGTAGATGCATCAGAGTTATGAGCCTACATCCTTTATTTGCAATTTTCTAAATGGTAAATGTCATTTAAGGAGCATTTTTATGGCTTACATCAGCATTAAACTCTCTTGGTTAAATTGTCTGTCCAAACACTAAATAAAAATAACAATTAACCTTATTTGTATAGCACTTTTCTAAATTCAAGTCACGAAGTGCTTCACATAAAATAAGCCATTAAAACAAAACAACAAGTAAATTATAACGAGTCTTAACAGTGAAGATCTTCATCACAAATGCGATTCTTTGATAAAAAAAAAAAAACCCTCAAAGTTATGAGAAAAATATAACCACTAAGCTTAAATCTGTGTGTACTGTGTTCTATTGACCAGATGAGCCTTATTATAAATGAATAAAAATATCAATAAAATGTGGTCCCATTGGATGATAACTGTCAATCAAACTGTATTTATGTTTCACTTTTCGTACATTTTGATGCAGTTCAAAGTGCTTCACAGATGATTGACAGACCGATAATAAGGCAGACAGGTGTCTACCAGAAAAATGTAATAAATTTGAGAACAAATTAAAAAACACGATTAAAAATACATTAAAAGGAAAGTAAGACAATTTAAGAAACACCTGGAGACCAACGCACGCAAGATGATAGCGATAATAGAAATGTAGAAGAAGTGAGATCAGAACTAGAAACTAAAAATGAAAATAAGAATGAGGACAAGGGAGGATAAAACACGAGATCGGAAAGGTAAGTGCAATAAAAGTATGTAAAAGGACTACATTGTTAAAAAAAAAAAAAATCACAGTTCAGTTTTATACTCTGTGTTTTGATATTTATATATTGAATTATAGCTTGTTAGGTTTTTTTTTTTTTTTACCTGATGCAGCATCATGTTTCAGGTCAAAACCTCTCACATCCACATGAACCAATTCATATCTGTATACACATTTTAGCACTGAACATATCCATATTTACATCATACGTACTCCAGTCTAACAGCTGTATGCGCTCAGGGCCTCCATCCAGTCCTTGTTTTCCCGTCTCTTTGTCCAGGTGAAATCAAACTAAAGATCTTTCCAGATGAAAAGCGTCTGTGTCTCCCATCTGGTCCTGATGCAGCAGCTGTCGGTCCGCTCTGAATGGAAGCTTCGGTCTGTTTATCACATGGACAGATTATCATCGTAGAGCTTTGTGTTTTCCTTTTGGTAAAAATGCAACAACCATAAAAACAAAATTGCTCACAACAAAAGTGCCCAGCGTGGCATTCCAGTGAGCTAATGCTGCGCTGGTGTTAACGTGTGTGTGTGTGTGATGGGGGTTGTTCTCTCCGAGGGCTTGATTTGATTTTAACCCTCACCACATCTACATACACACAGATTATAAATCATGTTCATGAAGTTCATGTAAAAGCTTTGATGTGACAGGGACATACTGAAACGGTTGGAGAAGCAAAGACTGTGTCAGAAAATGTGCTGGTTTTATTCCATTATGGTAAATCTGCCGCATCATCACAACTGCTACAGCGAACTGTGAGGAAAGGTGCGAACTTAAAGGAATAGTTTGACATTTTGAGAAATATGCTTACCAACTTTTGTGTAAAAATTTCAATGAGATGCTAGAAATCACTGGGATGTCCTTATTGAAACAGCCAATCAGAGCAGAGCACCTGTCCAACTCATTAAATGTGGCACAAACCGCTTGGTTCCCTTTGTTCAAAGTCAGGCTGTTGACTCCTGTTTGCAGTCTTTGCTCTATCAGCCTGCAGCTGCTGCTTCTAGCTTCATATTTAGGGTACAAACCAACCCGGTATCACAACAAAGCATGAAATAGACACGCCGGTCCACTACTGTTTTTGAGTTTGACCAAATGTGGAAAAAAGGAAATGCATCAGGGATCACCATCTGAGGAGACGTGCCGGCTGACTTTCACCCTGCGTATTCATCCGCACATGTTAGTTTGTTTATGTGTGCGAGGTTGTGACTAGCTTTCCATTTGGTGTGTTTGTGTTGGAGAGGTCGTAGCAAACGAGATGTTCTTGTTGTAACAGCATTTACTTGCCCTTATGGAGACCCAACCACTTGCTCCTGCTGGTCTTGGTCTTTTTTCCATTTGATGTTGGAGAGATGAAACATCATCTCCAGGACAACAATGTCCATCAAAGTCACAAATTCATCAGTTGTCGTCCCACAGCTGGGATTCCTCTCTTTTCCTCCTCAGTTGGTCGACTGTCTTTCTGCCTTTGCCTGCGTGCTGTTTGTCTTTCATTTGATTTACCCACCGGACTGAAATGATTTGTGCCCAATTTCCTTCTGTTCCATGGAGTAATTCCTCATTGCATTTAAATCAGCCCCACACATGTAAACAAACCAGTTGCATCTTCAGGGTGATGAGATCAGGTGTTCCCGGATGAAAGTGAGATGTTTGAACTTGTTGAAGCTGCGCTGGTGCAGGTAATCAGCAGCATTCAGAAACCTGGAGAAGATGTGAAGAAGCAACATCTGTCCTGCTTTCTTTTGGTGAACTTCAGCTTGCATATTCAGCTTTCTCCAAAGTTCAGGACTCATCACGGACTCTGAAATCAGGATGTGATATTTCCCTCAGCAAACGCAGAAATGGAACACTTCAAAGTCCCAGTCTGAAGCAGGACTCTGCAGCATGGTCGGATTTTCTCAGATAATAAGCAAAAAGAAGACGTTACTTCCAAAAACAGCCGGCTGATAAAGGTTTTATCAAATGAGAGACAATAGTGTATGTGTTCAGGACTATTTTCAAGGGCTTATTAATCCACATTTAGTGCTTTAATAGTTGGGGATGTAGTTGGAGATGTAGGATGGACTCAAAGTAAACAAAGTAAAAAAGGGAGGCACGGTGGTGCAGTGGTTAGCACTGTCGCCTCACAGCAAAAAGGTTCCGGGTTCAAATCCGGTCCTGGGCCTTTCTGTGCGGAGTTTGCATGTTCTCCCTGTGCTTGCGTGGGTTCTCTCCGGGTTCTCCGGCTTCCTCCCATCATCCAAAAACATGCACCTCAGGTCAGGTTACCTGGCGTCGCGCTAGTGGCAGCCTGCTGCAGCATCTCCCCCCTGAGAGCCCCCCTGCTGTAGTGAAGACATTTCCCCTCGGGGATTAATAGAGTGAAATAAAAAAAATATATATATATATATAATGTGTGTGTTTATGGTAATGAAAAAATTTAAACAGTCTGTCTCATTGATGTGTTTTTAATCATTTTTAGACAGTAGTGGAGCTCTATGGCACAGAGAAATAAGATATATTAGGTTTTAATGTATGCACACCTTTCCTCTCATGGGATTTGTTAAATAGAAGAAAAATATAGATTATAACCACAACGAGCCTTCAAGAAACTTTATTAAAGTATCGGATGGCCGGACGGTGTTGCAGGGTGGTCCAAAAAAATTGTTTGGTCATTAAAAAAAGGTCACAGGTTTGATCCCTGCCACAGCCAATGTGTCCATTAACCGCCATGTGTCCCTGCGCTGAACACTGCGCCATTGTTTGAACGCCCGGAGCGTAAATCTCAGTCGTAGACGGAGAAGGCGTCTCGCTTTTTACAGCAACACGCAGCTGTGAAAGTCTGGCCTATGAGTTTGAGCTGAAACCTCTAAAGAACATTATCTTGCCGATAGATTCATATCTGGCAACTGACCTGCCTACAAGGTCCCTGTTATATCAGCTCTTGTGTGCTGCAGGCGATACTCTGCCTATCATCCTTAACTAGGGGCTAAGGTCAAACAATACACTTCCTATTATTATGATACCTCCTGTTTAAAGTCCCCAAACTAAATTTCACCTAAATTTGCTGCCTGAGAAATCAATTTTTCATACTGCTAGTTATGGGTTTGTGTCAGCTGCACTTCTTCAAACAAAGACCACATGTGTTCCTTTAATGCGAACCAGACGCGTGGATGGCAGCGACCGGCCTGCTGCGACCGGTCGGGCCGAGAGCTGTGAAAAATGGTCCTGGAGGGAGTTAACGGAGACACAGTGGGGGTCATTACAGCTTTAACTTTCGTTCTCTCCTCCTGATGCGCCCCCGGCGGACCCGTGGCTGCGGTCTCGCCGCAACAAAAGGGCCAAAGGGGTGAAGGCGGAAAAAACCGAGACGATAACAGAGCCAGAAAAATGTGGTGCTGCTGTGAATCTTGGTTTTCCTTTAAGGCACGAGCCTTAAATGATGAAGTCTCCTGTTTCGCATTATATGTCAGCAAATGTCCATAAAACATTCTGTAAAAATACAAAGTTTGATGTTGTGATGTTCAAAGGTTTTGATGGCCAGTATTGTTGAAATCTTTTGCATTTTAAAGCAGATCTTCAATTCAATTCAATTCAATTCAATTCAATTCAATTCAATTCAATTCAATTCAATTCAATTCAATTCAATTCAATTCAATTCAATTCAATTCAATTCAATTCAATTCAATTCAATTCAATTCAAATTTCCAATTACATTATTTTATACAGCACCAAATCACACCGCAGGTCATCTCCAGGCTCTTAATAGATAGATAGATAGATAGATAGATAGATAGATAGATAGATAGATAGATAGATAGATAGATAGATAGATAGATAGATAGATAGATAGATAGATAGATAGATAGATAGATAGATAGATAGATAGATAGATAGATAGATAGATAGATAGATAGATAGATAGATAGATAGATAGATAGATAGATAGATAGATAGATAGATAGATAGATAGATAGATAGATAGATAGATAGATAGATAGATAGATAGGCAGATAGGCAGATAGTTATTTTATTAATCCCACAAAGGGAATTTATTTCGCTACAGCAGCATTATAGATACAGGAAAAGCAGAGTAAAATATATTAAATTTTAAAAATGCACAATATATACGATAAAGTAGAATAATATTAAATTAGATTAAACTAACCAAACAATAGTGCAAGGATTTAAACAAACAAGAAAACAAACAACCAACGGTGTTGTTGTTGTTGTGTGATGGATTTTGCCCGAGGTGATTTATTGTAGTCTTATTGCAGTGGACAGGAATGATCTCCTGTATCAGGAATGATCTCCTGTATCTGGAACGATCTTCTGTATCAGGAACGATTTCCTGTATCAGGAACGATTTCCTGTATCAGGAATGATCTCCTGTATCAGGAATGATCTCCTGTATCTGGAATGATCTCCTGTATCTGGAATGATCTCCTGTATCTGGAATGATCTCCTGTATCTGGAATGATCTCCTGTATCTGGAATGATCTCCTGTATCTGGAATGATCTCCTGTATCTGGAATGATCTCCTGTATCAGGAATGATTTCCTGTATTGGTCCTTGTGACAGCGGAGCTGCAGGAGTCTTTTGGAGAATGTCCTCCTCTGTCCCTGCAGCAGGTGGTGGAGAGGGTGGACAGGATTATTCAATATGGATAATCGTTTCCTCAGCGTCCTCCTCTCCACCTCCTTTTCCAGACTGTCCAGATTGCAGCCAATGATGGAGCCGGCCTTCTTAACCAGTTTGTTAAGTCTGTTGGTGTCTCCGGCTCCAATGCCCCCCCCCCTTTCCTTTCCCCCCAATAAGACTACTAGAAGTACAGTTCACTGGCCACAACAGATGGTAGAACATCGCCAACATCTGGCTGCACACATTGAAGGATCGAAGTTTCCTCAAGAAAAAGAGTCGACTCATCCCCTTCTTGTAGACAGCGTTGATGTTGGTCTTCCAGTTCAGTCTGTTGTCATGGACACACCCAGGTACTTGTACTCCTCAATCATGTCCACCTCCTCTCCCAGAACTCTCAGCGGTTGTGGAGCCGTCGTCTTCCTCCTGAAGTCGACCACCATCTCTCTGGTCTTGGCCACGTTCAGGAGCAGGTGCTTTCTTCCCGCCCACTCCACAAAGTCCTCCACTACTGCCCTGTACTCGTCCTCCCATCCATCCCTTATACATCCGACCACTGCAGAGTCATCAGAGAACTTCTGCAGATGGCAGGACTCTGAGTTGTACTGGAAGTCAGTTGTGTAGAAGGTAAACAGGAAGGGAGACAGAACAGTTCCCTGAGGAGCTCCAATACCACTGACCACCGTATCAGACAGCACACTGCCCAGACGGACAAACTGTGGTCTGCCTGTCAGGTAGTCAATGATCCAGGAGACGGTGGACGCGTCCACCCCCACCACCCGCAGCTTCTCACTCAGCAGCAGTGGTTGGATGGTGTTGAATGCACTGGAGAAATCAAAGAAAGTGATTCTCACAGAGTCACCGGTTCCATCCAGGTGAGACTGAGCTCGTTGCAGCAGGTAGATGATGGCGTCGTCCACTCCCACACGAGGCTGGTACGCAAATTGCAGAGGGTCCAGAGAAGATTTCACCAGCGGCCTGAGGTGGGCCAAGACCAGCCTCTCCTGAGCTCGTCCCTGTCCCCAGACCTGAAGGCTGCTTTCTTCTTATTAAGAAGCACCTTCAGGTCACTGGTGATCCACGGCTTGTTGTTGGGGAAGCAGTGTACAGTCCGGGACGGTACGGTGGTGTGTTCACAGAATTTAATGTATTCTGTGATACAGTCCGTCATGCTGTTGATGTCCTCCCCATGTGGCCCACACAGCACATTCCAGTCCGTGGACTCAAAGCAGTCCTGCAGGGCGTCTTTAGCCTCCTGTGTCCACCTCCTCACAGTCCTGGTGGTCACAGGCTGCCTCTGCACTAGGGGGACATACTTTGGTGTCAGCAGGACCAGGTTGTGATCTGATCTACCAAGGGGGGGAAGGGCAGTAGCACTGTATGCATCCATGGCATTAGCATACAGAAGATCCAGGGTTTTATTGGCAGTTCACATACTGGTGAAAAGGTGGTAGTACTTTATCCAGAGTGGTTTAAGTCTCCAGTAACTGCCAAAAATGCACCGGGATGCTGAGTCTGCAGTTTGGACACAGTGGAGTAGATAGTGTCCACTGCTGCCTCTGCATCAGCTGATGGAGGAACGTACACAGCGATAACAATAAACTCTAATAAGACTCTGCTTTAACAGGAAGCTGAAAACTTCTGCGGCCATCTGCCCCAACCAGTCTGGTGTCATTATAACAAATATTAGTTTACAGGCTTCATGCCACATATTGATTTTTGTCTCCACGAGATCCAAGAAAAACAACCATTTGAGAATTTGGCAAATCAATCCCAACTCAAGGTCCCCTTAAAAGCTTTTAAGCTTTTAACCAAATCATTCAGTCTTCATTAGCACTGAGTTCACTTAGTTGTCATGGAGACAGTCTGTTGTCATGTAAACAAGATTTTTTTGATGATTTCAGCCATTGCACTTGGAGGACCATATTTAGAAACCCTGGTAAAAGCCAATAAATAAACTTTGTGTCAAGGATAAACTTTCATGTTTCAGCAAACGTTTGAAACCACAGCGTGACGTGCAACTTTTTAAAATCCCCAACAACATGGCCAGCGAAGCTGTAACTTTTTTTTTCCTTTTTACATCATATTAATTCAAGATTCTGGTGGATAGTATAGTAAAAACTTGACTTTTCCAGAACAGACATGATATTTTTGAATTTGAAAATTACATACAAAAAGACCTCCATTTTCAGTAGGAGTCAGTTAGTTTTTGTAATAATCAACTAAAACTTAAAGAAATGTGCCACAATTTTCATAGTATTTCTTTCGTTAAAGTTTAAAACTTGTGATTACAAAATTGCGATTTCTGAACAACGTACTGCTATTTTATAAACAGGAACAATTCAAGCTGCTAAAGTTCAGTTATCTTGCCCGGAGATCGATGCACTTCTTTTCTGACTTCAGTCTTTAAGGTCACCTTTTCTCTGGCGTACTGTTCTGTGCAGTTCTGTCACTAAGCCCTACAAACCAAATAGTTTTAGGCATTTATCAGAGATGGTTCCTGCATGTATACATATTTGTGTACCATACTGCACTCTGGTGTAAATATTTAGTGATCTTGTGCTTTTTCTCACAAAGTATTTAATGATTTATTGCAGCTGTATATTTACAACGTACACAAAGTACTTACATGAGTTTACACTCACCTCAACCTTCCTGCAGATCTTTAACAGAACTGTACTACAGCCGGGGTTCAGGACACTCAGCTGTCAGTCTGAGTAATCGATGCCGCCGACCTCTTTCTGTTTCATAACCATCATTTTCCTGCAGCTGCACTCCAGGTAGAGTGGAAAGCGTCTCTGACCTTCTGTCTGAAAAAAATTTCCCCTCAGGGATTAATAAAGTAACTACCTAACCTAACCTAACCTCACAAACACCTCCATCATCCGCACCATAAACCAAACTACATTTCTACTGCAGGTACAGGTGGATGCAATTGAGATGTTTTGTTGATTGTTGATAAGGGTTTGTATGTTCCAGTCATTTAAATGCAGTAATTGTGAAGTGTTACAATCGTACTAAGTCAGTAATCACGGCTGAAATGCTTTTTGTAACCAGCTCAGTCTTTCTATTTCACATTTTCAGTAATTCTTTGCAGATCACTTCAACTTCTGAGATATATTTGGCTGTTTCACTTCAGTTTCTCCTTTCTTGACTGACTTTGGGACATTTACATCCAGAATCTGCTGATATTTAGTGCAATC
Source organism: Brachyistius frenatus (assembly GCF_029030835.1). Lineage (NCBI taxonomy): Eukaryota > Metazoa > Chordata > Actinopteri > Embiotocidae > Brachyistius > Brachyistius frenatus. The sequence continues at coordinate 216,587 of NW_027210962.1, forward strand.
CCTTCTTCCTTCTGTCCCTGCAATACTTCTTCTACAACATAGTGAGATGTTTCCACCACCATGCTGGACAATCAGCGAGGTGTTCTTCACTTCAAATGCTTCTCCTTCTTTACTCCAAACATACTTTTGGTAATTGGAGCCAAATAGTTTTTTGGTCCACAGCGCTTGTTTCAAGATGTTGCTTTTCATACTGCAGACATTGGCTTTTGTGATGAGGTCAGAGGTGAAGTTTCATCTTAAAGTTGTTGTGATCTTCTGGATTTCCAGCCATTTCTCAGTGACATTTCGCACAGTGGAAATTGTAAGCTAGAAGTTTATTGATGTTTTTTTTTTTTTAAAGCCTTTCTTCACTTGTAGGCTCCAATAAGCTTCATCTCAGATCCCCAGTCATTTCTCGGAGGAGCCCACAGCTGTTGAGAGTCACCATGTAAGAGAATTTGTCATCTCAGGAATTATCATCAGCTGATAAATTCCTAAATTTCCTCTTGCCTTACACATATCAATGTTTCAGTTAATGAGTTAATAAAGTTCTCAAACTTTACAAGGACAAGGGTGCAAAAACTTTTGCACATTTCACAATGGATGTTCGATTTATTTCCTTTTTTTAATTTATTTTTTATTTTTTTAAGTTCATTTAAAGAAAAAGTAATAGCACACTAACATTTGAGCAGATGCTGTTTGCTGCTGGGGTTGTGTTTACTTCTTTTAACATAAAGGAAAATAAAATAAACAACAAAATATGTGCCATGGGAGTGTTCAAACTTTTGCATACAGCTGCACACACACAAACTGGATGTGATGTGAACTAAAAAGGATCCCACAGCTTTACTGACCTCTCCTGGTGATGACTAAGAACTACAACCACATGGAGCCTCTTCCCTTTTAAAGGGATATAAAACTGGTTTTCTCATTTTGACTTTTAATCAAATTCTGTCTCTTATGAATCTGTGGTTGGGTGGATTATTTCTCCAACCAGGGAAATGGCCTTCAGTGTGGGGGACACGCAGTCTTGGAAAGCAGCATCCTCAAGTAGCAGCAGAGTCTAAAAACTAAGTAAGCCTCAAATTTATGATATGATATGATATGATATGATATGATATGATATGATATGATATGATATGATATGATATGATATTAGCCTACATTACATTTTTACATTTGGATACCTTTGACAGATTTGAAGGATTTTCGGAGCAGTCTGTGAAGGCAGCATTCCCTAGCAACAGCATTCCCTAGCAACAGCATTCCCTAGCAACAGCATTCCCTAGCAAGACAGGTAGACTTGGTGGACTTTATTTGAAAATTACCCTGAAAAGACGTTTTATAATCGCAGATAAACAATTTAAAACAAAAAATATTTAAGAAAAAGATCATCATTATAACTATGGCAGATAACATCGGTTCTGATGACAAAGAAAAGTCCTTCCATTTGATACAAATCCGGTGTCTGGAGGAGCAGCTGGAGGGGTAAGACTGACAAACTGCAAACCTGCTGTCGTTTCCAGGAAACAGTTTTTAAGTGTTTTAGTGGTCCGTTCATGTCAGATACGGTATTTATTCTTCTTTTTATACGTTTCATTTGCTTAGCTAAAGCTTAAACGTTAGCCACAGTGATGTTAACTAGGTTAACAATAGCATCATGATGAACAGCAGTTAGTCTTTGGAGAGTTGGGCCATATTCTTTGAAAATATAGTTCATACAAAATCAATTTAATTATAATAAAGTTATTTCCGTGATTGCCGAAACTCAAAGACTATTATTAAAAAAGAAATGTGTTTACATTAGGTTTAACGTTATATCACAAAAAATACCAAATGAAAGTATCCTATACAAACTAATATACTGTTATTAATATTGTAAAATAAGCATCATAAATCCAGGATTAATCTAAATTGGTGATCATTATGATGATTATTTGTTTGGCTAACAAAAGTTCAGAAAATAGTGAAAAATACAAATTATAACTTGTTGGCGGTGTATTAGTGTCCTATATGACACATACATGCAAAAGAAAAGCGTAACCAAATTAACATGAGTGAGTGAAGCTTAAACCTGGTGAATGTTTGAGATTATTGCTTGAAAAATAATGATTGCCCATTATGTTGTGCCTCAGTTAATTAAATCTCATGTTAGTTCTTTTTGGTCCCTTGAACCATCATTATATTTCAACTCACTGACATCCTTCAGTCACAGTTTGAGCCTGATAAAAACTCTCTGACACAGTATAAGTGCAGTTATTTATTTTGAATACTTTAAACAATAATTCTACTGGATCCTCGCATATGACCCTCAAACCCGCTGTGTCCCTCTTCATCCTCCAGGTGTCGGCTTAAATGTGATGAGCTGGGGCAGCAGGAAGAGGATCTTGTCTCTCAGTACAACACACTGGAGAAGGAGAAGACAGAGAGCACCAAGGGCTTGAAGCGCTTGCTGACTGTGAAGGAGAAGAAGGCGGTCGAGCTGGTTGAGCAGCTGAAGGGCGAGAAGCAGGTGGCCAAACAGGACAGAGAGACGCTGAAGCTGCAGCACAGCCAGCAGATGCAGGACCTGACACACAAACTGAACTCAGAGGACATGATGGGTGAGATGTGTCAAGAATAATGTTTGTTACACAGTTTCTAAGACAGCTTAGCCCCGAGTTTCCTGGGTCATCCTCTGAAAATGAACAGGGGCCAAACTGGTCCAGGGATATATACCTTTAGCCCAAGGCTTGAAGATGCAGTGTGAGAAGTCCGTAAGCATTCTCCCCTTTCCTTGATTTACTCTCATCTCACCTCCTCAGTGGTGAAGTTGGAGGAACAACAGAATCAGCTGATGCGCCTGATGCAGCAGCTGTCCGATGTGGAGTCTCAGGAGAAGCAGCTGGCCAATCAGAATGAAGAGCAAGAAGCTACCATCCAGAGCCTGAAGATGGAAGTAGTGAAAACGAGGGAAAAGTAAAGTCTACAGGACAGAGTTGAAGTGCTTGTGGAATTTTTCTATGTTGATCTTTTAAAACATGTATCCTTCTTGTCTTCTGTCCTCCAAAAAACAGGAATATTGAGGATTTCCACAACTTCGTGAAGACCTCTATAACGTGTAACACCTCCAGGATCCTTCAGAAGGAGAGGGCCAGGCACATCCATAGGCTGCAGCAGCTGCAGAACCTGAGGAGTCAGAGTGAGCGCCTGCCGAAGGAGGTGGAAGCCCTGCAAGTCAGAGAGAATGATATCTGCCTCAAGAGAAATGACTTGAAGAAAGGTTTCGACAAAATAACCCAGCAAAGATCCGTCCTCGACAGGGTAAGAGGACAACCAGTAACACCATCTGCAGAAGAACTGTTTTATTCCAGGACGGGTGGTTCAGGTTTGAATCTGATCTGCTCCATCACTGAGCTGCGCTCCCCTCTCAGGTAGGCCTGTCAGTGTCTCTGCTGTGTTTGCAGCCTCAGCGTTTGTCAGGGTGTATGTGCCAATAACTATTCTGTGATTGCATCTTTTGGCCACAGTTTCCGGTGTTCAGAAAGTCTGACTTTAAGAAAACATTCAAATTATACAGTCTTTGAACCACACTGGTGATTCCGAAACTGTGAGAGGTACACGAGGGCTCCACCTGGTGGCGTGCAAGAAAACTACAGGATTTCCTACTTGCACAAGAGTTGGCAACTTTCACTTTTTATCTTTATCTTTATCGCACACAAACCTTTCCAGAATCACAAAGCACCTCTCATCTATGTTGAGTTTTGCCTCATAAACGCTGCTTGTCAATTTCATTACAAACTTAAAAGTCCATTAAGTTTGTAATCGCTGTGAGCAGATGTGCATAATGTTTGTGTTCAGAGACGTTGAGCGATGTAGACAATTCTCAGTAATTTACATTCAACATAGTGAGCTTGTGCAGCTCACATGTTTCACACATAGACTGCAATCCCTCCACCTTTCTTCTTACGGCTCCGAACAACGTCTCCGTCCGCCCGAACAGTCCTGAAGCCGGGTACGGCCGCGCTGTGGTCCGGGAGATGTGAGTGCAGCCATGTCTCGGTGAAACACATGATGCTGCACTCCCGGTACTCTCTCTGGGTCTTTACCAGCGCGCCGAGCTCGTCCAACTTATTGGCCTCACGTTCTCCATTAAAATCGCCGGTACCGCTGGTTTACATCTCCTCCTCTTCGCCTTCAGTTTAGCTCCAGCTCTGCAACCCTGATGTTTTCTACGAAGTTCCTCCGGGATTTCAGGCCTCGCTCCGGGCAGCAGCAGGGGTTTACTCAGCGCAATCAGCTGATCGCGAGAGTAAACAAAGGCACCAGTCCACTGTGCGTAGCTCTCCGTTAGAAGGAGGGAAAAAAGTAACAGAAAAGCCACCAAAAAAGAGGAAAACAAAAAGTTACGGTCCATTGCCTGACTGTCACTTAAACAAAACGTTAAGAAAACAAAAACAACTCAGAAGAGAGAAGAAGTGAAAAGTCTTGCAAACTAAAATGCACACCGGGAGCTGCTGCAACAGGCTTATTATTATGATATTGCTGTAAAGAAAATACCATTTCTAAGCACAGAAGATCTGTACAATCAGTACAGTTTCAGGATTAGTGTCACACTTTCAGTGTCTGACTGAATATGAAATATGGCCTCTGACCTTTGAGATATAAAATCAAATGTCAAGTGAATGTTTGTGGCACACTTGAGGAAATTCCCCAAATGCATTTCTGGGATGAAGCCTTCGGGAGGATGGGGTCAACATGAGGTCACATGGACATTTCACTTTAAAACCAAAAGCTGCAGTCATAAATAGTTAATTAATCATTTTTCATTTTCGCACGAGACAAATATTGTTGACCTTTTTACCGTGACTTTCTTTTTTGAGTTAGAATAAAAATCCTTCACTATCTTCTTTTCTTCAGGAGGTGGAGCAGCTCTGGAAGAAGTGTCAGCAGCTGATGGTCGACATTAAAAACGACCACATCGCCCAGCTGAGCTCATGGGCCGAGACGGAAACTCTCAGGTCGGAGTTCTCTCTTTTTACCGTCCGTACCTTTGGATCAGAACCACATGCACTGTCATGCCAGGCGCACTTCACATTACAATCACACTAAAAGGCTGAAACATCAGGGGGTCTATTTGAACAGTGCGTGGTCTGAAGCGCGTGGTGTCCAAATCCACCAGTTTAACAGCACATAATAATCTGAGTGCAAAGTCAAAAGAACAGTTCAGAGGGATGCTGCTTGGTTCCCTAATTACGTGCTTGACGTGAAATAAACCAATCATTGTTGTTTTCTCTTTAAGAGCCAGGTTTACATTGCACCATAACAGACAGCTTTTATAACGGTGGATGAGCCAAGTAGTGCGTAGAAAGAATGCCCAAATTGTGGCCCGGGGGCCAATCACAGCCCAAGATCAGGTTTTATGGCCCGCAGCGTCCGTCTTCAAATGTTCAAATGTATTATCTATGGCCCGCCAGCACTGTCAAAACAAAAGAAGACTTTCTGAATGATCTTGTGTGAAAGACCAGAGGACGATTCATGTTTTGAACTTAAATGTTAACAGACAACATTTCATTACCCATAATAAGTCCTGTTTAAAATGAACCTGAGGTGAAGATATATTTTTGACGTATTCCAGACAGCTTGTTCTTTGTTATCTGACTCTAGATGTGAAAGAAAGACAGAATTGTTTTTTTTTTAGATTTGTCACATCTGAATGTTTTTACATTTGGTTCCATTTTGAAGAAATGACAATTGTTGTGTCATTGCAAATAAAATTGCTACATGAAGCATTGATGCGTGTGTGTAACCATCAGTGCATACGTGTGGTGACTGTGGATATCAAAAGTCTAAAGTGACATATTTGATCTCCATCCTCCTGCTGTTCCATTTCCCACCAGGTGTTTAAAACACGTGTGACACTGTGTTGGGTTTATAAAAACAGACATGTGTTAATTAAACGTCACATTGTGACCAGTAGGTACATTTTCATTATATCTGTTCTGCCCAAATAAGGTATTGCCTGGTGAGCTCGATGGGCCCTCGGTGGTACAATTTGTCCAAATGAGGTTCTTTTTTTTTCAATGTAATGTTCAACCACTCAGCGACAGCCCTACTGGCTCTACCGTTGTGTTGTACAGTGTTGTTGTCTCTGCTGTTTGCAGCGACCAGCTGATGTTGGAGTCCAACGAGTGCCGTAAAACATCGGCCATGTTGGAAGAGCTGCGGGCCGAGCTGCAGGAGGAGAGGAGGAGGAGGAGGCAGCTGGAGCGTGTGCAGCGGGAAGCGACCATCATACACACCTCACTGGTAAAAACACAGCTCCACATTAGAATTATTAGAACATTAGTATCTGAAGAACATGATACATATTTGGGCTTGTGGCTCCGCCCACCAAGGTGTCTCTGGTGATTTCTGTCCTCTGCAGGACTTTGAGAGCGGATCTGAGACTCAGTTGAAGATAGAGAGGCTGCTGAAGATTGTGGAGAGCTCCGCCCCTCAGGGAACAGTCGAGGACAGAAACTTCTGACCTCTGACCCCAAGTCAGTCAGGTACTGGAATCACTCTCCAGAGGATTGTGTGTGTTTGTCAGTGGTGTGAAGACAGTTGTTTAGAAAAACCCAGAAGACACAGCAGCTGTTTCCTGTCAGCAGCACAGCGGGATGAATCACAGCCGAGTCCCACCAGAGCCAGATCAGCTGGTCCGATCCAAACAGTCAAACAAACAATGTACTCCTCTTCCAATAAGTTTGAAACACGTGATGAAATAAGTCCTTGTCCTGTCCCTGTTTTAAGATCTCTTCAAGTTATGTAACATCACTATCTTTTTTTTCTCTCCTGTAAATAAAAAATACAGATTAAAGGAGCGAGAACAAAAGACCAAATTTATATTTAAAATGTTCAGACAGTCGGTTAACAAACCAATGCTTGACGTCACAGTTGATTGCCGCTTGATTTGAATATTTTTCATCTCTGGATGATCAGAAAGAAACGCAGATCGTTCAGAGCTCCGATGAAACGCTCAGCTCCTGGTCACGCTGCTGCTGTCGGAAAAAAAAGCTTCGCTCCAATTAAAATCTATTTTAAAAATACGCTGCACTCGGACACGGGCCCTAATGCTGGTAAAACTGCCTTCTAACAAGTTCACCACAGCAACTTGATAATTTAATGATTTGTTTATGTTCACTGCGCACTTCTGCTGCAGCCAAGAGGCCAAACATGCTGGTACTCAAATAATAATAAATAATGTTACACTATAATTGTTGCAATATGCAAAATCTTTAAAAATGATTAAGTGGCAAAATGGCAGAAGAACTTGTCCTGTCCTTTTTCTCATGTTTTGTTTATTGCATTTGTGTTAAACTTATCGGAGAATGTAGCACACGACAGTATGAGGTTGTTTTTTTACATTACAACACAAACAGCAGCAAATTACAACAATACGGTCGGTTGAAGTCGGTGCTGCATCAACAGTTTGAGCTTAAATTCATCATGCTCTGTTTGCAGCCATCACAGAACAAAAGTCCTGTAACCATGTTACAACCACTCGTTATCGGCTCTTCGTTTAAATTCGGTTGCTCTTTTGCGTCTTTCAGAAACTCTGCAGTCAGAGATAATCCGTCCGTCCGACCCGACGCCTCCGCACGCTGATTCAGAGGCAGCAGCTCCACCTCTGAGGCAAAACCAGTAAACAGTGAGAAAGAACTGTTTTCATCCCATCACCACGTCAAAATAAAAGTTTTACTCACTTTAATCCTGCGTCTGAAAAATGACTGCTCCCTTACTACTGAGTCTTTACACCCAGCAGATATTCAGTCAAACATTTTGTTTAGTGTTTGCTGTCTGATCAACAGTGCAAAACCCAAAGATATACAGCTGGTAAAATAAGTATTGAACACGTCACCATTTTTCTCAGTAAATATATTTCCAAAGGTGCTATTGACATGACATTTTCACCAGATGTGGTTAACAACCCAAATAATCCATACATACAAAGAAACCAAAACAAATAAATTCAGAAATTAAGTTATGTGTAATAATGTGAAAGGACACAGGGAAAAAGTATTGAACACGCTTGCTGATATTTATTTAATACTTTGTGCAAAAGCCTTTGTTGGTAACGACAGCTTCAAGACGCCTCCTGTATGGAGAAACTAGTCGTATGCTTTGCTCAGGTGTGATTTTGGCTGATTCTTCCACACAAACAGTCTTCAGATCTTGAAGGTTCCGTGGGCCTCTTCTATCAACTCTGATCTGCACTTCTTTCCATAGATTTTCAATTGGATTGAAGTCAGGTGATCGGCTGGGCCATGAAACCGATGAGAGTTTCCTTGGCTGTGTTTGGGATCATTGTCTTGCTGAAATGTCCACCCTCGTTTCATCTTCATCATCCTGGTGGATGGCAGCAGATTTTTTTATCAAGAATGTCTCAGTACATTCTGTGAAGTGGTGAACGTGCAGACAGGCCGTGGAGGTTCAGTGCATTACTTATTGTTTTCTTTGAAACAACTGTACCTGCTACTTCCAGGTCTTTCTGAAGCTCTCCACAAGTGGTCCTTGTCTCTTGGACAACTCTTCTGATAATCTTTTCACTCCTCTGTCAGAAATCTTGCGAGGAGCACCTGGTCGTGGCCAGTTTATGGTGAAATGATGTTCTTTGCACTTCTGGATTATGGCCCCAGCAGTGCTCACTGGAACATTCAGAAGTTTAGAAATGCGTCTGTAACCAACGCCATCAGTATGTTTTGCAACTATATGGTTGAGAAGGTCTTGAGAGAGCTCTTTGGTTTCACCCATCATGAGATGTTTCTTGGTGACACCTTGGTCATGAGACACCTTGTTATAGGTCATCAGTTGGGACTGAACCAGCTGATATTCATTTGCACTGACAAGAGGCCGGATTACTTTCTATTTACTGATAGATTTCAGCTGTTGTCTTGGCTTTCTGTGCCTTTTTGCACCTCCCTTTCTTCATGTGTTCAATACTTTTTCCCTGTGTCATTTCACATTATTACACATAACTTAATTTCTGAATTTATTTGTTTTGGTTTCTTTGTATGTATGGATTATTTGGGTTGTTACCAACATCTGGTGAAAATTCCATGTCAATAGCACCTTTGGAAATATATTTACTGAGAAAAATGGTGACGTGTTCAATACTTATTTTACCAGCTGTATAATGTAGTGAGAAACAGAGACCAGAGATCATTATGTGTTACATCTTGATAAATGACATTAATGATTAATTAGTTGTTCATTAATGTCTGATAAACTCATAATTAGGACACAGATAAGAGGCATGTCTAGCATATACAAATATTGTAATCTCCTCAGTGTTTATCAAATGTTGGGCTAAGCCGAGGTCAAAGGTCGGACTGCTCAACCCTGACAGCCTGCTTACTTTGAACTGTCGCCACCATTTAAAAATCAATGCGTCTCACTGGGAGGAGAGGCGGAGTCGTGAGCAGACGGAGGATAACAGGCGCGGCAGGAGAGGACTGGAAACACAAAGGGACGAAACATCTGCAGCCTTCACACTCGACCATGATGGAGCTCTATCTGGACCTGCACTCGCAGCCCTGCCGCTCCGTCTATCTGTTCGCCAAAGTGCTCGGGGTTCCCTTCGAGTTCAAGCTGGTGGACCTCGCTGCAGGTAATCCGACACCAGCACAGACACACAATCCAACGTTTGGATGATACTTTCTGAAATCATGGCATCAGACTTGTGCATGTTTGACTGGAGGTTTTAGTTCACATTCTGCATTAAGATTCATGTTTTTCTATTTTAGAAATAAACGGAACGTTTCCAGATACGTGTAGAGTTTGCAGAGTCAAATGACTTGCGAACTTTGAACTTGTTTCATAATCTGGCAGCTCCAGAAGTCTGCATGATTGTTTTTACAGGAATGTTTCTCTCTCCTTTTTAAATTTGAATGTCTGGAATTACATTCAGCACAAAGTTCTTCCAGGCTTCCAGCTTGTTCTGTGAGCATTAACAATCAAAGCAATCCTCCTCTGGGCTATCACTTTACATTTGACCATTTCTCCCAGAGAGCTGACGGTCCCATCCGGGGAGCTGAGGGGTAGAGTTACGTAAACGCCCAGATATCCGACTTAGCAAGCAAACAGTGGGTGGAGTGTTGTGGATCTGACCTCGAAACATCCTGATAAAACAGTCCTGAGTCCCAGAGATGATAAAACACAATGGAGATGTGCGGTGGGAAAAATAAATAAAGGAAAGACAAGCATTGTGGAGCAGATATGAAGAGGAGGAAAGGGGAAGGAGACTTCTGCAGACATTTTAGTTTCTATAATCTCTTTGTCTGCACATAATACAACAACCCTTTCACTACTTATTCTATGCCTGCTTGTGCGCTTCTCTTCTATTTACAGTCATGTCAACACCAAAAAACTGACAACAGACGAGTTTTCTTGATTTTAGCTGAACTGTGAATCTCCTTTCTGTGTGTTTGTCTCAGGGAAGCAGTACAGCGAGGAGTTTGGAAAAATCAGCGCCATAAGGAAGGTTCCTGTCATGAAGGATGGAAGCTTCATTTTGACAGAAAGGTAAAATAGTGCTTTAGATTTAGGTTTGGCTTTCTTACACTGAATTTAAAGGACTTTTGAAGCTGCTTAAAGTGGTTTAGAAGTGTTTTGGAAGTTTGATTAGTCCTTTTGTTCATATTTTAGATAGAAACAAGTAACTAATTGTAATAATCATTAGATGCAATATAAGGTCACATTCAATGCGGCAATGCAGGTTTTTTGCAGCCAGAGAAATAAACAAGCCGAATGCAGAAGGCTTTGCAGAGTCTCGAGCAGCAGTTCTCTTTGAGTCAGTCAAAGTTTAGGGGAAAACAATTTCCCTTTTATTTTAAAGTCTGCTGAATTCACATGAACTTAACATTTTAAGAAGGCTTTGAGGGAATTCTTTTTATTTTGGAGCAAACCTTATTGTGGTCGTGAAGGATGAGCTAATTCGATTTTGGGGGTCAAAGGTCAAAGTTATTTCGACCTCACAGCGACCCATTCTTGGATTGGATCTTGGATTTTTTTTCAAAGTTGGCACACTTTGTCCTCAAGGATGAACTTACTAAGTTTTTAGTGGTCAAAAGTCGTCGTGAGCTCACGTTTCCATCCATCTGTCTGATTGTGGTGAACGGGATATGTGAACAACGCCTTCAGAGGACTTCTTCAAACTGGACACAAACATTCACTTGGACTCTTGGAGTATCGTCAGCATAAAGGTGATAGGAAATATGTATTTTGATGATGGATCCAAGAGGAAGTTAGCTGGTGTCTGTGCTCTGTCCATAGACCATGGCCAATACGCATTTATCTGGTCAGCACAGATTTAAAAACTTTAAATATAGTGAAATATTTACCTTTAAACCTGATCAGTATTGTGTGAACTCATTATGAGGCCTGAATGTGAGGGAAGTTTATTTATAGTCTCAGTTTTAAGACTCTGGTAAGTTAATTTATCTTTTCATATGAAGGTATCTGATTGCGGTTCTGAACATCTGCACATTTAAAGGATTATTTAAAGTAGTCAAACAAATTAAATATGAAAAATTCTGTCATGTTGGATGTTCAGAGCATGAATTAGTTCTTGTTCGTGTGGATTGCAGCATTGCGATCCTGTTGTACCTGGTGCAGAAACACTCTTCGTCGGTGGCGGATCACTGGTATCCAGCTGACCTGCAGCAGCGAGCTCGCGTTAATGAATACCTGTCGTGGCAGCACATGAACCTCCGAGATCACGGTTCAAAGGTCTTTTTGCTCAAGGTACGTGACCCGGACCGGCCCGGTGCCGCGGCCTCACTCGACTTCCTCCAGTTCACATTTCATCACTTCATTCGTCTGTTTGGTTCCTTTTTCTAAAACTGAATCTATTAGTTTTATAATAATTGATACTCTCCTCTTACTGGTACTGTCATGCAACATATACGTACAGTTTGTGGAATTATACTTATGATTTGTTTAAAAAATATTTTTTAATATGTTTTTATTTAATTTTGATCATGTTTAGTCTTCTCAGCCCAGAGTTCAATTGACCCATTGTAGATTTATTATTAGCCTGGCAGATGAAAAATGAAAAAAAACAAAAACAACCTCTTTTCCCATAATTTTGGTGATTTATTATACATAATATGTACAACAGTAAAATTCTATTTGGATTTGGTTGTTTATGAGAACAGTTAAGAACAGACAAAGCTGAGAGATCTCTGTGTTTCCCACAGGTGGAGAAGTTATTCGTAGTTGTCGATGGCTCACCGTTGTTCATGCAGAGACTCATGAACCAAAAAAATGACAACTCGCATTTTGTTTGTCGCTGTCACACTAGAATTTAACTGCTAGACTTTATTTGTATAGCACCTTTCATAAAAGAAATGCAGCTCAAAGTGCTTCAAAGCAAGAAAATGACATGCAGTGTTTGACATAAAAACAGATATAAAGGAACATTTAAAAATATAGAAAAGAAATGAGATGCATGTGAACAGATGAAATGCATAAGAAACAGGTCAAATTAAACACAAATAAAGTTCAAATATAAAATAAGCACTATCTATTTCAAAGGTACGGTAGTTCAAAGTGCAAGACAGCTTCAAGAGTAGCTAGTTAAAGGCTGATGTAAAGAGATATGTTTCTATCTTTCTTTTAAAAGTATTAACTGAGCAGCTTCCCTGATCTCTAACAGGTAGTTTGTTCCACAGCTTTGGAGCGTAGCTGACAAAAACCGAATCCCCAATTTTCTTTCGGCTGTTTGCCGCTGAACCTCCAATAAACCAGCGGCAGATGATCTCAGTGTTCTTGGAGGCTCATAGTTCACCAGAGAGTTACATGGCTGCTGCTGCTGGTACACTACCGATGTGTCACTGACCTCAGTGTCCCTGTGAGCAGGCTCTGTTTCCTGTCATGATGGGCTCTGAGCCCCCGAAGGAGAAGCTGGACGCCGCTGTAGAGGACCTGAAGAAGACAGTCGACCTGCTGGAGGAGACGTTCATCCAGAACAAACCCTTCATCGCCGGCAACAAAATCTCTCTGGCTGATCTGGTGGCTATTGTGGAGATCATGCAGGTAATAATACTCATCATTTTCACTGCTGACAGTTATTACCAGCTCTAAAACTATGACTGTTTCCTGATTTCTTAGCAAATGATTCTTCTTCTTGTCTAGTGAAGAGGAGTACGACTCAGCCTGTGAGTAGTCAGTTGTCTTCTGTGGCTCTGGAGAGAGTTTGCCAACATTAGAATTGCATTATGGGAAATGTGGAATCCATTACTTTGGAGTTTGACCTGTACCAGAGAATACGTGATTTGATGGAGATACTAATTATTCTGTATTTTTAACTGAAACTTGGTTGGACCGAGATAACAGTGCAGCTGATCTTATTGAATCAACACCTCAACTTCAGTTTCATGAGTGAAACAAGAGCTCATAAGAAAGGAGGTGGAGTTTCTATTTTATTAAATGATTCTCTTCAATGCAAGCAGATGTCCTTTGGTCATTTTACTTCTTTTAAATATGTGACTCTGAATTCCTCTACAGCTTTATTCCTAAACATGTACAGACCACCTAAATACTGTGCAACCTTCTTTGATGAGTTTACTGAACTGCTGTTTATAATCTGTATTGATTTTGACTGTTGTTATTGTTGGTGATTTTAATATCCATGTTGATAATCTCCACGACAGAAGGTCTGTAGAACTATGTGGTGTCTTTGATAACTATGATCTCACTCAGCATGTGACAGGACCCCCCCACAACAGAGGACACACTGTGGACCAAATAATCACCAAAAGCTTAAACATTTCCAAGGTTGCTGTGACTGATGTTGCACTCTCCGATCATTCCTGTGTTTTCTTTGAGACTTCAATCTCCTTCGACACAAATGTCCAAACCGAGGTGGTGACGAAGCGTTACATCTCTGAAAACACCAGTGAACTATTTACTCAGAGGTTCTCCTCCACACCAGCCCTCTCTGGCATCTCAGCCATTGAGCTTGTAGATAGCTTCAATTCTAAAGTTGAAAATGTTATTGATGCTGTTGCACCCACTAAAGTGAAGGTTGTCTCTGGGAAGCAAAGATCTCGTTGGAGAAATGCCACGCTGGTCAGAATAGAGAAAAGAGAGTTGAAAAGCTGAGCAAAAAACAAATCTTCAGGTTCACTGTGACATCTATAAAGAAAGACTTCGCAATTATAATTTGGAACTGAGAAATACAAGGCAGTCCTTCTTCTCTGACATCATAACCAAAAACAATAACAATACACGCGCCTTATTTGCTCCCGTCGACCGGCTAACAAACCCTCCAGTGTCAGTAGCTGCTCAGCTCCAATCCACTTGGGCATGCAATCAATTTGCCTCCTTTTTTACTGACAAAATTCAGATAATTAGACAAGCAGTAAGTGCCTCCGCACCAACCGCAGGATATGTGTTGTTCCCATTTAGGAACCTCAGTGTAACACTCGACAGTCAACTCTCCCTTACTGCCAACATCACTGCAACAACACGTTCCTGTAGATACATGCTGCACAACATCAGGAGAATATGTCCTCTTCTCACTCAGAAGGAGGTACAGGTTCTGGTCCAGGCTCTGGTCCAGGCTCTGGTCCATGCCCTGGTCCATGCTCTGGTCCAGGCCCTGGTCCAGGTTCTGGTCCAGGCTCTGGTCCAGGTTCTGGTCCAGGTTCTGGTCCAGGCTCTGGTCCATGTAGAACAGAAATCTAGGAGTCATGGATTCAGACCTCAGTCTGAACAGCCATATCAAGACAATTACAAAATCAGCCTACCTGAAGAATATATCAAGGATTAGAGCACTTGTGTCTCAACAGGATTTGGAAAAACTTGTCCCTTTATCTTCAGTAGACTTGACTATTGTAACGGTGTGTTTAAGGGTCTCTGTAAAAAGTCAGTCAGACAGCTGCAGCTGATTCAGAACGCTGCAGCTCGAGTCCTCACTAAGACCAAGAAAGTGGATCACATCACTCCAGTTCTGAGGTCTTTACACTGGCTTCCTGTCCAACAAAGAATCCACTATAAAATCCTGCTGTTGGTTTATAAAGCACTGAATGGTTTAGGGCCAAAATATATTTCTGATCTGCTGCTACCTTTATGAACCATCCAGACCCATCAGGTGGTCTGGGACGGGTCTCCTTTCTGTCCTCAGAGTCAGAACTAACTGGAACAAACTCCCAGAAACCTGCAGGTGTGTGAGACTCTCAGCTCCTTTAAATCATCTTTTTTTTTTTTAAATATGTGTTTTACAGCCCGTTGCGACCGGCGTGGATGTGTTCGAAGGTCGGCCGAAGCTGATCGCCTGGAGAGCACGAGTGAAGAAGGAGCTGGGTGAGAAGCTGTTTGACGAAGCTCACGACGCGCTCATGACGGTCAACAGTCTGCTGGAGAAGATGAAGATGACCAAAGAGATGGAGATGTTCAAAGCAAAGTTTCAGAAGGTTTTCCTCTGAAAAGGTTTCTGTGTGTAAACAGAGAAATTCACTTCATTTGTTTGATGGTTGTTCTGTATTTGTAGCAGCAGAATTTTGCAGTTTAGATATGAAGTGTTTAGAATCCATTTAACCAGCTTCCAGGTATTAAAGGGGTAATTTTTGTCTTTTTTGAAGTGAGACGTGCATCTACTGCATCAGTGCAGATGGATGAGTTACTCACACTTCCAAAAAATGTAGATGTGTTTTTAAAACTATCCATCTCTGTAAAAATCTGTTTGTGTTTATCTGATTTTACATTAAAGAACATAATTTAGATAACAACAACAAAAAAAAATCAAAATTTTCATGCAATAAAATAAATAAATGATAAAATGGACACGTCAGAACTTTATTTTTCTATCAATGTATTTTTAAAAACATGTTTGTGGAAAGAGAAAAGAATGAATTTAGAAATAAAAACAAGGTCATTTCAAAGTGGTTTTCTTTGTCGTTAAAGATCTTTAGTTCTGTGTGGTGACAAAACCATCTTGAAAAGGCTCGAATGCCATCTGGTGAACGCTGCAGAGACCCCGACATGAGTGAAATATTCTCATTTACATTTCAACTCTGCACACACAACTACTCAGGCTGTCATTGTTTCCTCATGGACAGTCTGTGGTCACTTTTCCACACAGATATTCACTTGTCCTGCTGGGAACAAGAGGCTCTTTATCAGGAAGAGTAGCAGAAAAAACAAGTCGATATGTAAATATGTAGTGGTTTCCAAGGCCGCAGCGTTTCGTTTTTACATGTTTACAGAATGGGAGGAATTTTCTAGTTTATTTTTTTTCAGATGTTTTTCTGTGGAAACAGGGGCAGTAAATCCATTCAGGGTTGTCACATTGATTAAGACCTTTCTTGTTGTCACCACTGAGACAACACTGCCATCTACAGCACAGGGCCTCAAAAGGTAAAAACAACAACAACAACACCCGAATTGTGATCAAAAAGGTATTAAATACTGACATTTCTGTAATGTGAGGTTAGAAAAAGCACCAAATTTTGTTTATTTTTTATTTTGGTAGCTTTGCACACTCTTCATGAAGTCATCACATGAAGCTTTTCCATCAGTCTTTAAGGAGTTTCCACATGTGTTGAGTTTTGTTGGCTGTTTTGTTGAAAGCTGATGCAGCACTCCATCACTGCTACTTGGTCAGACAGTCCTTACAGAGGCACGAGGCGCGTTTTGGCTAATAAAGATTTTCTTTCCCAGTAAAGAAAAAAAAAAAACGGCCATATTGTCATGGTAACAAATTGTAGCTTTAATATTAAAACGGCAAGTAATATTATTAACGTGAAAATTTAAATCAGACAAAAAAAAAAAAAAAAAAAAAGGTACAATTTTAAAGTGAACTTTTTGGACTCTTAATGTGAAGTGGATGTTGCAGCTGCTGCGGGGATGTTAGACGTGAGAGCAGCAGCAGGAGTCTGGACATGTGACCGTGCACACAGGAAGAGGAGCCAAGAAATGAGTCAGAGATTCTTCCTCCACAAAATAATCCGCCAGACGGATCTGAAAGTCGGAAGAGGAGCTGCTGGGTCACCATCATGTCGTGCGGGCTGCTCGGTCTGTGTCAGTATGAAACCTACAAGCTGGTCCGCATCCAGAGCGTCCGCCTCGGCTCCCTGAAGTGGACCCTGAACGCAACCATTCTGCTCTTCATCTGGTAAGTGAACATGTGAAATATTTCAGTCCCCTCGTCTCTCTCCGTGTTGCACATTCAGCTCACACTTCCCTAATTCTGCACTTTCACTCCGTCCTGTCAGCGCTCCAACCGGCGCACTGCTGGCTGGCGTGTTGTTCCGGGCAGGGACGAGCACTTAGATCCAGTATCCGGGGCCTGGACTACCAAGCAAGTTCAAAATGTTTTCATTGTCTGGATTCACTTATGCAACAACCGGGGTAATTGGAAAACCAGAATCGGTGATTTTCATGTCACGTTTTCCCAATCTGCACATTCTCAAAGGAGCATCTGACCAATCACAAACAAGGAGGAGTTTTACTGGCAGCAGAGCTGCATATTTTACAAACGACCAGCAAACTATAATATTGAATGAAGAAGTTAAACATCTGATTTAGGCTAGAAACGGCTCAGATTTCACCGCAGCATCATTAGTACACCAGCTCTGTTTTAGTAATCAATCAATGCGTTGCTTAGATGTATTGTCATGTTGTGTATGACCAATACAGCTCATTCTTAAAAATAAACAAATCTAAAAAAAAACGTTTTCAAAGCTGTAGGGAGGCTTACTTTCATATCTTACTAGTAGGCTTCAATCAGTCTCTGTTGAAGGATGATATCCGTAAACAAAAGCACAAGGAACTGAAACCTACACTAACTGGCCACTGCATTAGGTGCACCATGTTCGCACCATGTTGGACTCCTTTCACCTCCAGAACTGCCTTTTTGTGGCATAAATTTAACAAGGTGCTGGACACATTCATCAGAACAGCATCCTGCAGTTGGTGCACATTTGTAGGCACCATCTGTTGATGCAAAATCTTTTGTTCCACCACATCCCCCAGGAGCTCTCGTGGATTGAGATCTGGTGACTGCGGAGGCCATCTGAGTACTGTGAACTCATCGTTATGTTCAAGAAACCGGTCTGAGGTTTTATGAGCTTGGTGACATGTCATGTTATCCTGCTGAAAGTAATCATTAGAAGATTGATACACTGAAGAGATGGACACGGTCAGCAACATTACTCTGGTAGGCTGTGGTGTTTAAATGATGCTCACTTGGTACTAAGAGGCCTATAGTGTTGTAAGAAAACATGGCTGACACTGTTGGACCAGCAGCAGCAGCAGCCTGAACATGTCAAAGCTGGACGGATCCATGATTTCATGTTGTTTACATCAAATTCTGACCCGACCATCTGAACGTCGCAGCAGAAACTGAGACTCCTCAGACTAGGCGTCATCAATCTTCCATTGTCTAATTTGGATGAATCTGTGCCAATTGCAGCCTCGGTTTCCTGTTCCTAGCTGACCCAGAGTGATGTTCTGCTGCTGTAGGCCGTCTGCATCAAGGTGTTCTTCTTCATACCTTGGATTTAATGATATCAGTCACTGTTGCCTCTCTGTCAGCTTGAAGCAGTCTGGTCCTTCTTCCCTGACCTCGACCATCAACACAGCCTTTTTACCAAGAGAAACCCTGCTCACTGGATGGTTTTTAATTTTGGCTGTTCTCTGTAAACCCTACAGATGGTTGTGTATAAAAACCCAGTTTATCAGTAGTCTATGAAATACTGAAACCAGCCCTTCCAGTACCATCAACCATGCCGCACTCAAAGTCCCTGAAACAACCTTTCTTCCACATTTCTGTTGCTCGTTTTGAACATCTTCAAGTTTCTGCTGCATGATCTGCTAATTAGATATTTGCTTTAAATGAGCAGGTTTTTTTTAATGAGCAGTTAAATATGTGTACCTAATGTAACAACCAGTATATTGTATAAAAAACTGTTGGGAAAGCCAGAGCTTGGCAGGTCTCTGGACATTCTTTCCCCTTAAGATACTCTCTTGATATCTGTGCACTGAGCTCCACTGGGTTTTCTACAATCAGTGGTACCATTTTCTAAGATAATTGATTGGTAATTTTGATCTGTTTTCTCAAACACAACCTGCTTTGGCGCAGGTTAGGTCTGCAGCATTAGTTACCATAACAACGTATCACAATAAGATGTGAACCACCATCATAAACCTGCAAACTCAGAGTTGAACCCAAAGTTAACTCACTAACCCCCAATCCTACGTAACAGTCCAGGCCTCGGGACACTTACAAAGCCCTCTGAGGATACCCACGTCCTTATCTTGGACACGTTGTTAAAAGTTTGTAATCTCAAACCCCAGCCCCTTGACTATACTCCCCTCTGTGCTACTAGCTGATCTGGAGTTTTAGAATCTGAGGAACTTGCATTAAACGGTTTGTTTTTTGTTTTACAGTATCATAATGCTGTGGAACAGGAACTACCAGGAGTTTGACCTTGTGGTGAGCTCCGTCACGACCAAGGTGAAAGGTGTAGCTCAGACGTACCTGCCCGGGGTCGGGGACGTGGTCTGGGATGGTATGGACTACAGCGGGCCCTCGCAGGTGGGAGCTCAATGCTTTGGGTGCTGGGCTGTGAATATTCTTTGGGGTTTGTTGAAGAGAAAGACTTTAAAAGACATCTTTCTCTCTCTTTTTAGGACAAAAACTCCTTCTTTGTGGTGACCAATGTTATTGTGACAAAGAATCAGAAGCAGGGGAAATGCCCAGAGGTGCGCTTTCATCTTTATTAGTACTTATAATTGATATTATTTGATTGGAATAATCTATTTTAAGTAGTTAAAGAACTATAATGTTTAAAGACCACTAAGACAAAAGGAAGTGGTGATAATAGAATGACCCCATTTCCACAAAATGGGACGCTTTGTAAAATGTAAATAAAAAAAAAGAATGAAGTTATTTGTAAATCATGTAAACCCGTATGTCATTGAAAATATACCAAAGAAAAGATATCAAATGTTGAAACTGGGGATTTTTTTTTATTTTTTTAATGAAACATAGATGGTTTTCTGTGAATTTGATGGCAGCAACACGTTTCAAAAAAGTTGGGACAGAGGCATGTTTACCTCCTCTTTTTAACAAACACTTTTGGGGGCTGAGAAGACCAGTTGCTGGAGTTTTGAAGTTATATCTGGTTTCTTCTTTGGAGAGTTTTAACCTGCATTTGTGGACGCAGCGATGAACTGTGTTCACAGACGATGGTTTTCACAAGTGTTCCTGAGCCCATGCAGTGATTTCCACTCCAGAATAGTGTGTTTTTAATGCAGTGCTGCCTGAGGGCCCGAAGATCACCACCATCCAATATTGGTTTCCAGCCTTGTTCCTTGTGTTCAGAGATTTCTCCAGATTCTCTGAATCTTGTAATGATATTATGAACCGTAGACGATGAAATCCACTAATTCTTTGTAGTTTTAAGTTGAGGAACATTCTTTTTTAGATTGTTGAACTATTTTCCAACACAGTCTTTCACAGAGTGGTGAACTTCTCCCCATCTTCACTGCTGAGAGACTCTGCCTCTGAAATCATCTTTATATACCCAATCATGTTATTGATCTGTTGCCATGGTAACCTGATTAGTTGTGAGATGTTCCACCAAGTATTTCTTTTTTATCTTTACACAACTTTTCCAGTTTTTTGTTGACCCTGTCCCAACTTTTATGAGATGTGTTGCTGGCATCAAATTCAAATAAGCACATACGTTTCTCAGTATCAACATTTGATGTGTTTTCTTTGAGCTATATTTCATTGAATGTGGGTTTATATGATTTGCAAATCATAACATTCTTTTTTTATTTAGTTTTTGGACAGCGTCCGCACTTTTCTTTGAGACGAGGTTCTACAATGCTTCTGTTAAAAGTCAGCAGTTTTCTTATTTTGCAGCACTGTTTATATTCCAGGTTCCCCTTAAAGGCAGATTGTGTCGCTCTGATAAGGACTGTAACAAAGGAGCCTGGGACCATCAGAGCCATGGTACAGTAACTGGTTTTATTGGAGCCCTGTCAGCCACAGAAGGTTCTTTAGCAAGTAATGGATGACTCAGTTATGTGGATATTCCACATGTTGTCCAAAAACTATTAAAACCACATCAATGAG
The DNA here is from genome assembly GCF_029030835.1 of Brachyistius frenatus. Taxonomy (NCBI): domain Eukaryota; kingdom Metazoa; phylum Chordata; class Actinopteri; family Embiotocidae; genus Brachyistius; species Brachyistius frenatus. Next base: position 237,678 of record NW_027210962.1, read on the forward strand.
CCACAGTGTTGAACTGAGAGATTGTTTTTTCATTATCATGAACACGCATTGTAGTTTATTTTGAAAGAATCCCATTTACATTGTCCTGCTTTCACAAGTCTGTACAATTGCACCAAATGGGGATTAATCTGCTGCCACAAGTTTAAACATTGTTGTTCTATTTGTAAAAATTTAAACTAAATATTTACAAGTTGTTTTGAAAGAATTTCTTCAGAAGCAGTGTAGATTTCATAAGGTATTGACACATTGGTGCTTTTATTAAATCAATTAACCGCAAGTAACTAAAAGTATAGAAAAAGATGGCTTCACCCTTTGAGAGGAGGTGTGATGTGCACAGAGGACAGGGAAGTACTTTCAAGTTCCAGCGCTTGATCAAAATCAGTAACTGAGTTCGACATGCTTTTGTGAGCGGTGGTCCCGCTCCGGTGATTCTTCACGCACCTGAAACCTACGCAGAGAGCGCACGTCAAAGTTTGTAGCAATCTCTGGAAATCAGCAACAGAAACCCACGACAATATGAATTGTCTGGAGAGGTGTTTTGAGTGACATTTGTGTTTTCTTGGGGCGGACTGTCACTGTCCAAACCCAATGAAGGCTCACCAGGTCAGGCTCGCGCCAGGTGGGTTTTCGTTCACATTCGAGGGGTTGTGGTGCGTCATGAATTCATCCCCGAGGGTCAGACTGTCAACACCGAAGTGTACCGTGACGATCTGAAGGAAAACATTCGGTGATGATGACCTAAACTGTGGCGCCGTAGCACTTTGGATTTGGCTCCCTGATACTTGTTTCTGTTCCCCAATAATTAGTAAAAAGCTTGATGTGCACTCTGCTCAAGGTTCAGGTGCGTAAAGAACCGCCGATGCAGCCGGCTGCTGCTCACAAAAACAGGTGTAACTCAGGTGCTGGTTTTGATCAAGCAACACAACTTGGAGTACAAAGGTTATAGCTTCTCTGAGGGTAGTGCACCTCAAGGTGCTGTGCACCATTCGTGTGCAACAAGAGCAGTCTCTGAATCTTTGAGGAATTTGTGTAAAATAATGCATAAGACATCTTAAATATTTCCATTTGGATGATATTAATATGAAAGTCTAATAAAGACAAAGAGTTTTAATAAGCTCCAGTCAGACAGTGAGGAAAAAGACCATTACAAACTTGCATACAACGACCTTAAAGCTATTTTAGCGGAAAGAAAGGGAGCCACCACCTGTTTCCACAAGAAGCTGAGGAATTTCTCATTGCTGTGCTGCAGTTTTAGCTCAGTCTAAAGTTTTCTGCAACTCTCTGCTAAAGTAATGATTTGGGTTCAGTTCAGCTGCTGCAGAAATCAAAATGTTTTTTTTCATGCTGTGCTGTGACAGAGGGACTGGAGTTTACAGGACAATTGTTCCTCTGCTGCAGGGATTCAGACCGGATCATGTGTCAAGTTTGATGTGTTGAGGAAAACCTGCGAGGTTTCTGCGTGGTGTCCGATAGAAACCAAGACAACCCCTCCAAGGTAACTTCAATTCAGTTTGGACTCCACAGGGTGTCAGTATGTAGTTAAAATCGAATTAGTTTTACTTTGTTGGTTTAGAGTAAGATGTTTTGTCATTTATTATTTGATTGTTTCCATGAAGTTTAGTAGAAATGTTCATGCTTGATGGATGAAACCAAATGACTCTGGCAAATTATACTCTGCTCCCATTGGCTCAGCTGTACTTTGAGATGACGTGAACATGTTAATGTTAGCATTACATCATGCTAAAACATCATGTCATCAGCATGTGTGCTAAAACGTTAAGATCCCATACAGACGTGGATGAATTTGTTGATATGAAAAAAAGAAGAACCTTTAGAGGAAATCACTGCAATCAAATGACTCGTGTAGCTCTCACTGAGACTTTTGCACCTGTCAACAGGTAGTTTGGGTCGCTCTTTCAGAGCACACTGCCTGAGCTATCTCCGTCATGGACTGCATGTTTGAGCTCTTTCCATAGATGATTAAAATGATTCAGATCAGGAACTACAGAAGGCCACTTCAGAAGAGTCCTTTGTTTTGATCTGAGCTGTTCCAGGTGCTTTAAGCAGTTTTTCAGGACTATTATCCTGTTGGAGGACCAATGGCCTTTGGCTGAGAGAGAGCTTTCTGACACTGGGCAGCATGTTTCACTCCAAGAAAGAATTTCCCCTAATGCTGTCTCAGATGTAGCTCGACACATTTCGTAGATCGATGAATATGCAAATACTGAAGCCCCCACCTCTCTCCGCTCACTGGTAGCTTAATGATATGGAAGGCCTCACTCCTGAGTTGACTGGTTCCTCAGGTATGTGACATATTAAAGCCTGGAGCCGATCTCAGCTGACATTGTGGGAACACGAGATACACCGTGGGCAGGTCGCCATCCCCTTGTGGAATCCCCATGACAACCTCGCTGCTGTATTTAGCTTTGTTTTAGTTTTTTAACTAGAGACTGAAACATTGAAGTCCTGTAACTTCTGGGCTGCACACCCAAAGGTGATGTTGTCTGGGGTGTAATTTATTTGTTTATTGCCTCTTCCTGTGATGTAGGCCTGCTCTGCTGGCAGCAGCGGAGAACTTCACTGTCCTCATCAAGAACAACATCAAGTTCCCCGCCTTCAATTTCATCCGGTGAGACTTCTCTATTATTGACCTGTTAAGTCATGATGAGTTTAATAAATATTACAGTTCTTTATCATATGTGTATAAAACAGAATTAGATGACACCAATTATTCTCTCTTTGCAAAAAAAGGAAGCTGCATGTCTGTATCTTATTTTTTTAAATTTGTACCTTGCATATATGTAATCATGCCAATCCAGTACATCCACATGCAAGACTCGCATAGTGGAGACCGCTTGAATAGATACTTTTTTCAGTTCATTTTTTTATTTAATACATTTTTTTATTCAAAATTATATCAGCCTAACAAGGAGTGAAAAGTTCTCTGAAAGATTTCTGAAAAAATGTCTATAAATTTGTCAGGATTGTTTGGCTTCCTCATAAAAGTTCAGTGGGGCTGAGGTTAGGTGACTGTGGAGGGAAGTCCGTGGCAGTCAGCACTCTTTGGTCTTCAAGTAGTTCTTCAAAGCGTTTCGGTGTGTTTGGGCTCATTCTCCTGCTGCTGTATGATTTGGATATAAAGCGGCGGGTCGAGCTGGACGTGCTGCTTCTGCTCGGTCACTGTGAGTTTGATGAAGAGCGATATCATTCTGTGTCCCGCTCGTCTCATTACATCCACCCGTCTGTATCATCACAAATCTCTAAATTGGATTCATCAGTCAATCAGACTTTTTTTTTTACCATCGTCCACTGTGAAATGTCTAAGCCCACCCCTACAGTGTTTGTACCCGTTTCCCCTCCTGACAAGTAGTTTACAGATGCTACTCGTCCTCTGAGACACGACAGGACAGCCTTCTCTTGCAGGACATTTGCTGATTGGAGTCTTATCTGTATCTGTGGTGAAGCTGCTTTTGTATCTCTGTGAACAAATCTCGATGTGTTGATCATCTGATTCTGCGACCACTTCTGGTCTAGCCGCTCCCACTTTGGATCATCCGGTCCAGCTTCCAAAGAGTGACTTTCATTTAGTTCTGATGCCATGTTTCCCACGATCACAATGCCGCTTAGTCAGCAAGGTTCTGCTGAAAAGTTGCAGCACAGCCGTGTTCCTAACAGGTCAGTGGCTGCAGGTGAATTTACTCAAACAAGCCTCAGATGAGTCGATCAAATCTACCCGAGTGTCATCTGAACACTCTTCAAAAGAGGGACACAAATACATGTTTCTAAATCTTAATTATTTGCAGGTTTACGTAAAATTAGTATTTTCAGTGTGTTCTCAGACTTTTGGACTCCCCTGTATATAAACTTAAATATTTAGTTGTACAGTATGATTTACATGCACACTGAAATATCTGACTAACAACAGTGTTTGCAGCTCATTCAGTTCATCAGTTCTCCTTCCTGCGAGGGACACCCTGACTTTCTGGGAATATTAGAGTTTGTTTTGTCTTCCAGAAGGAACATCCTGCCGCAGATGAACGAAGCCTACCTGAAGAGCTGTCGGAGAGGAAACGACTCGCTGTGTCCAATCTTCAGGCTGGGAGACGTCGTCCGAGAGGCCGGGGAGAAGTTCTCCCAGATGGCAGTAGAGGTGAGGTCACATTGATGTTTCTATGAAGAGATCTGAAACCTGAATACGTTTCTAGTTCTAGTCAGTAAACTATCGTGGGAACATTTGAACTTTATGGCTAAAATGTCAGGATGCTGCAACATTATGAGACTAGACCACTTTGAATTTTTTGGGTTTCTTTTAGTGAATCATTTGTTGTTCGCAGGTAGAAATGAAACAAAACCTGAGAGCCAAACAAGGAAGTGCTGCCACAACACACCCTCTTCAGGTTAGGTTAGGTAGTTACTTTATTAATCCCCGAGGGGAATTTTTTTTCGCTACAGCAGCATACAGAAGCAATAAGATAATAATAGAAAAGCAATAAAATAGCAGTAAAAAAAAATATTAAATATAAATATAAAATGCACAGTATATACAGTACAGTATATATATTATATACAAACAACCAAGAAACACAGTCAACAGTGTTATATTTGTGAGAATAAAATGAAAGAATCATCAGACCTGTAGTTATTAAATAATAAATGTCTACTGGTTTTTTTCCCCTAAAAAAAAACAAAAAACCCTTAACCTCTTTTACAATGATAAAACATCCGAAATAAAGAAGTCTTCACTGTAAAAATCTTTATTAAATATTTTTTTGTTTGAGTGTTAAAAGTATTATGTTCCTAAAACAAAAAAAAAAAAAAAATCCATCCAATGAAAATCTACCTCTTGTAGTATTTTGTGAAATCAGGTTGCATTTTTCTTGATTTGAGTCCAACTACCAGACTTTCTTTCTACTTTCAGGACACTTATTTTTCTTAGAAATGTTCTTTTCTCTTGTTTTAAGAAAATAAGGCTTTGAAGGACTCAAAGATTTAGAGCTCTCCAGTGTTCATCTGCATTTTTAAAGGGACCCTTAAATTTAAACTTCACAATTTCCTCATCTTCTTACTGTACGATGATGTTGGGTGTCACCTGTGTACAACGGTGCAACAATTTCCCAGAGAAACTTGAACTAAATATCTCCTTGGCAGCCATTTTTTCTTCAGCCATTTTGTTGATTCTACCTTCGATTTGAGCAACGGCCTTTGACAAAAGAAGTATTTATTTCATCCTTTAGTGAAATAAATAAAAATACAACAAGTACTCGTAAAAGCGCTGCGTGCAGTGTTACTTACGCAAAATGTATTTAAAGTGTTAACTACTTCAAGGAGAAATTTGCCCATGTGATTGTTACAGTATTACATTTATTTATTTATTTATTGATGTAATTCCCTCTTAAATTGATTTAATTCCAAAAAAAAGCATCGACTGTTTGACACTTTATATGATCAGTGAGGTTTTGCGGTTCCACTTGTGGCCACAGGGGGGAGTCATCGGCATCCTGATCAAATGGGACTGCAACCTGGACCAGCTCATGCATCGCTGCCTCCCCAGATACTCCTTCATACGGCTGGATGAGAAGGAGAGCAACAAGACGCTCTACCCCGGCCTCAACTTCAGGTGAGCCCGGGTCATAGGTCAAGTTCACCATGTTCAGATGACTAAACTTTGAAAATGAATTAATAAATTCCAGCAGGCACTGTGGTACCAGAAATATACAGGTTATATTTAATCTTTGTTTCATTTCAGGCCCCGTTTCTGATTTGGTGTAAATAAACCCCCTTCCTGTTAAAAACTCTTCAATCAGACCAAACTGCAGTGTTTTTAATTGTATACATCATATCTGCTATCTTCTGATCAGGTATGCAAAGTACAACACGGTGAACGGAGAGGAGGAGCGCACGCTGTACAAAGCGTTTGGGATCAGATTTGATGTCATGGTGTTCGGACAGGTCGGTGCATTTGTCCTTTCATTTTGTCCTCTTTTAGCTTTTCAGGCTTTTTTAAATTCAGGATTAGCAGTTTTTTGAAGTTTGTGATTAAACTGGGTGCAGTCGGCGCCACATTAGCAGGACGCAGTTAATTCAAGAGTTGTTTATCGTGGTTATCGGTTGTGGACGGTTTGGTTTGAAAAGGCCAATAAGTTTGTTTTGTTGCATTTTGAACACAAAGTTTGAGATTCATGGTGGAAGAATTAAAAGTAATCTGTCTGTTCAGTTTCCTCTGCTCATATATGTCTCTTTTGTCTGCCTGCTCGCCCTCCCTACGCATTTTGATTTTAAACTGCCGCAGCCGGTCTCTCAGTTTCTCTCCATCTGGTCTGTGATTTTGTTTTACGGCTGGGCGATATCATGTAAAAAGAATTGTTAGTTACCACTATAACTCATTTTTAAAATACACTTGTGGACTTGTTATCAGTCAATAGTAACACTTAACAAAGATTTGTATTGTTTCCGTTCTTTTTACAGCACAATTTATAAAAAAAAATCAGATTTATCACTGACTTCAAAATAGAAAAGTGAATATCTGACAGCGTCATATTTACCAGTTCAAACCCTGTTAATCGTGCTGTAAAACGAAAACGGCCTGATCGTTTCATATCTCCTGTTTATTCAGGAAATCTAAAATGAATCACTTTAAACACTTCAGCTCTTTGCATTTCCAACAAAGCCGATAGTTTTAGTTGAGCTTCTCTTCAGAATTGCAGCTTTTTTCTTGCAGTATTTAATAGTAGCTTTGTTCTACTCAGTGTTGTATTGACTGAAGACAAAGTGCGTCCCCACGTCCAGCCCAGTGGACAGATCTCAGCCGGCCTGGTTGTCCCTCTTCAGTTGGAGTTAATTGGACCCTAACCCTAACCCTGTTGAATTTAAAGGCAGGTTAAGGCAGCTCCAGAGAGTTAAGGGATGTCGTAACAGCTTATGAAAAGAATGCATTTTATTTGTTTAATGTGTTTCATTGACTAAGAGTGGCTTCATATTCGTTAATTGATTAATTGCAGAGTCCTACTTTGTTTGATTAGATGTCAATCAATTTTTGTGTTCCTTCTCTCCACGTTAACCAGCACCAGACCCATTTCACCATTTGTAGTTGACAATTGTTGTAGGACTGTTGTCTGCTACTTCTACTGCCATCTTGTGTTTGAATAGTGCAGTCGTTTAAACTATTTTCCGAACTGAGTATTAATGACATCACCACCACTTTCAATTCAATCTGTACAAATATTTTAGACACGATGGCTCCATTAAAACCAAGAAAACCCCAAATTAGACACCAGCCATGGCTAAACAGTGACATCAAGTCCCTGAAACAGTCATGTCGCAAAACAGAACAAAAATGGAGGCGTTGACTTGAACAAATTGAGAGTTTTACAAAAAAATGTCAATCAAGCAGGGAAGATGGCAAGAGAGCAATATGACAATGATCTAATTAACAAATATGGGTCCAACCCCAGAATCCTTTTCAATGTTGTAAACCGCACATCCGGTCCACCCCCGACCACCGTTGAACCATTAATTGATAAATGTGAACAATTTAAGTCTTTTTTCTTTGACAAAATTCAAAACATCAGAAACAATATTTCTTCTACTTCCCAGACTGTTCCTGAACTTCCACCTCCTAGCAGCAACCGTACCGTAGCTTCCTTCAATATATTAACAACTACTTATGTGACTGAGATCATTGCCTAAAATAAAAAAAACTCCACCTGCTCCCTTGACATCATTCCTACCAACTTCCTTAAAGAAACGCTGGCCATCACCGGTCCATTCCTGGTGAATCTGTTCAACTCGTCACTCTCATCTGGCATCGTTTCTGATTATTTTAAAACGGCAGTCGTACAGCCTTTACTTAAAAAACCTACACTCGACCCTGATACTCTGAATTATTTCCGGCCAATTTCTAAACTTCCATTTCTTGCAGAGGTCCTTGGAAAAAATCAGAGCCGAACCAATTATTTCTTTTATGAATTGCAATGGTCTCCTTGAAAAATTTCAGTCAGATTTTAAGAAGGGTCATAGTACAGACACTTCACTCCTCAGGGTTTTAAATTATCTTCTTTTAGCAGCTGACTGTCGTCAAAATACTTTTTTACTCCTGTTGGACCTTTCTGCAGCTTTTGATACTGTTGATCATAACATTTTAATGAAACATCATAAAAAAATTGGGTGGGTACTTCAGGCTTGGTTTTAGATTGGTTTAAATCTTATCTGTCGGGGAGGTCATTCTGTGTAAAAATTGGGAATTTTAAATCGGCACCGGCAGCGCTGCTACACGGAGTTCCACAGGGTTCTGTTCTTGGACCGTTACTATTCTCTAGCTACAAGCTGCCTCTCGGTCATTTAATTAAAAAAACACAATATCAATTACCATCTCTACGCCGATGATACACAATTATATTTCTCCTTTGACAACAACCACACTAACCAACTAAGGAACTTCCACATGTGCATTGCTGAAATAAAAAAAAACTGGATGGCATCAAACTTTCTGCAGCTAAATTCAGAGAAATCAGAAATTATCATCATAGGTCCAGACTTATCCCAAAATTATATTTCCTCCCATCTCAGTTCCCTCTCAGCTAACATGACTTCCTCCAGCAGAAACCTCGGTGTGATCTTTGACAACCTGCACACCAACTCTGTTGTCCAATCGTGCTTTTTTCAACTCAGGAAAATCTCAAAAATCAGGTCATTTCTATCCCCCAATAACCTAGAAACAGTAATCCATGCTTTCATCTCATCCCGTTTAGATTACTGCACTGTACTCTTGCCTCACACAATTTAACATAAACAAACTTCAACTCATTCAAAATGCAGCAGCCGGATTCATAACCAGGTACCAACAGGAGAGAGCACATGACACCTGTTTTTGAAATCACTTCATTGGCTCCCTGTCTGTTTTAGAATACATTTTAAAATTTTAATGATCACTGTATAAGGGTCGCAGGGGGCTGGCTCCTGAATATATAGCTGACCTCCTGTCCCCCTACGAGCCTACATGCAACCTTAGACCTTCTAATTGGTCGTTCCTGACCGAACCCCGAACTAAACACAAAACTAAAGGTGACCGGTGGTACTATTCACACGGCCTTCATTCACACACAGTCCATGTCTCTTTTTAGGCCTTCACGCCGGCAACCGCTGTGGACGGGGGCATTATGTTTTTGGGTTGTCTGTCTGTCTGTCTGTCTGTCTGTCTGTCTGTCTGTCTGTACGTCTGTCCGTCCATCCCATTCTTGCAAATATCTCAGACACGCTTTGAGGAATTTTTCTGAATTCGACAAAAATGTCCACTTTGAACTGAAAGATTAACTGATTTGATTTTGGGGGTCAAAAATCAAGGTTGTCCATCACTTAATAGGATTAAATGATGAGGTGGTGATGTTTTACATCCAAAAGGTCAACTTCACTGTTTCATCATAATATTATGCAGAAACACTTTTCTGGCCATAATTCACCACCATAACTCAAAAACAGAAGGAGACACTGTGACCATATTTCACATGTAGTCAGATACTGAACTGGTGACACTAAACTTGAAACTGTTCTGATTGTTTAGATCTTCTGTGCTGTCGGGTTGAACATGTGTGTGAAACATCCACGTTTTAGAATTCATAGCTTCTTTATAGCAACATCCATATTTGAAGCATCGTCTGCCGTCATGGCAACAACTTTGTGTTCTGTTGATCAGTTTTATTGGCCAAATTTAAAAACATAAAAAGAATTTGAACAACGAAGTATTACAAACTTCAACTTTGTTTATATATTCATAAAATACCTTTTCAGTAAAAATCTAATTTGCATGATTTATAATATTTTACACTCGGTATCTGTACATTTTGGCTGATATATTTTAGTGCTTTGTATCCCAGTTTGCTATTTTGTTGAAAGGAAATCCAAGATAACAGGTCATTAGTAAAATAAAATTACTGATTCGTGATACAAAACTTTCTTAATCAGTAACTTCATGTGTGCCTGAGGAACTTCTGACCTCAATATTTCTGCATTTTTGGAAACAACTCTGAAGGAGAGTGTAAAGAAAATACCAAAACTGTTTTATCTATTTTCCAGGCGGGAAAGTTCAGCTTCATCCAGCTTATCATCTACATCGGTTCAACACTGTCGTACTACGCTCTGGTGAGAGACCACACATTTCTTCATCCTCCTTTAGTGCTGAACACAATGGTGCTCAGTGTTAACGTCCAGAATGGGACTTTAAACATTTTACTGCAGTGACCTCAAAGAGCTGTGAAAGTCTCTTACAGCCAGTAAAGGAAAAAACTAAAAACTAAAGTTTTTATTTATTAAATTAAAATTGAGATAAAACATTGAAATTAGGAAAATGTTGACTTACCATGGAGATTTTGTGACACTTTATATCATGTGAATTTTAGTTAATATTTTTTATTTCATAACTTTCTATACTTGATAAGTCAAGATTAATAGTGACTTATTATGTCATATCATAAACTTTTTTTTTGTCTCTTGTTTCTTTTTATTTGATAATTTAGAAATGGGGACATTTTTAATTTAGACTTTTATCAAACTTTTTACATTAAGTGAAGATTGTAGTTGCGTAGTGCCTTTTTCATTCCCCAGTATTGACGTTTCCTTATTTTATTAATTTGTATTTATTGATCTAATAATGTTCATGTATCTCATAACTTTGACCTTTATTTGTACTTTTTTTGCACAATTGTTACCTTTTATTTTATGATTTTGACATTATGTTTGTAGGTAAAATGTTTGACTGAAATTAATATTTTATATATATTTTAATAAAATCTTTCTTCATAAATTATTTTTTTTGACAGAAATGGGGCTTAATAAAGAGAGAAATAAAGTCAGACTGAAGAGTAAAGCTGCAGTGTAAATGCGACTTGGTGTTAACGCTTTAATATTTTCTCAGAAGAGATTAAGAACTGTGGCTGCAGAAAAGAGTTCCTCGTCTCCACTCAGCTGAAACTGTCTTTTCCTGCAGACGACCATGTTTATCGACTGGCTGATTGGAACCAGCTGTTACTCTTCAGAGGTCGGACAAAACTATTCAGAGAAGAAAGTGGACACAGTACGAGACCAAGAGAAGGTGATGAATAGTTTGATGTGACCAGGAATGTGATATTTCAACTGGGTGTCACAGCAAAACGCAAAATAAACATGCCGGCCCACTACAGCAAAATGTGAAATAGGCACGCTTTGGCCTGCCTACGCGTGACGATTACACATTTTTCCTTTTAATAGACAAAAATGAAACCTACTGCATGTGTAGAGCCATGTAATTTACAGGAAAATGAAACTTGTAGGTAAAACACGCGGTTGAGGTTAGAAAACAAAAAACAACTCGACAAAAACATTGTCATCTCCTGGATTTGAATCTCATCATCTCGCATGGCAGTCTATGACTAACGCCACCAAATCAACCCTTCTGCCTCCTAATACCGCCAAAAAATGTCCTATTGCCTCTTGCAGGATCTTGGTCACATGATCCCGGGTCACATAACATTTACATGCGTGCAAGTTTCACGCTTTCCAAACGTGTAACTGTCGCGCCTAGACGGGCCAAAGCGTGGCTACTTCACGTTTTGCTGTAATGGACTTGCGTGTCTATTTCACACTTTGCCGTGATACTGGGTTGGATCTTGTCTGTACTGTGGCTGCAAACCGAGTGTCAAACTGTTTCATGGAAACCCCTAATGTGTTTTAATAGTCTGTTAACTTTTTCCAAATGGCTGTGTTGCAGTGCATCCTATGTGTGGCCTACGTTGATGAGAACAACCTTCGATTGGTGAAGAGATCAAAAAAAAGAAGTTTACAGGACATCAAACCGATCTCCGTTCACCCTCGCAAGGTAAGCAAATAAACCACTAATATGCTTAGAAATCAGATGGAAAAGAATTACCACGTTTTCATCTTTTCTTCAGGATCACAGTAACCCGGTGATCTCTGTCTGTACATCCATGGCTACACTACAAACAGGAACTACTAACTGATATTTCTGCATATTTGTAATACCAAAAAAATTCCACAAATATAAGCTGAAAATGGGCTCAGAAGAGAACAGCAGTGAACCCATTAAGCTGATATTACAGCTCTCCTGACGACTCCCATCATCATTTTGGCTCCTCAATAGGCCCTTTGTGATGAGCACATTAGTTTTGGTAAAAGTTGATTTGAAAGATTTATTTCATGTCTAACTTTGTGTTTCAGTTAAAGAAGTGTGTGTGCTGTGCTGCATATACAGTACCTTTCAATTCTCACACTCGTAGATGAATAGTTACTGACATGTTGTCTACGTCCAAACAGGAGGACACAGGACACCTGAACGCCATCTTCTGTCTCCTCCAGCCGGGTTTCGGTGCGGATCGTAACACTCTGCCTCCCCTCGGCCATAAAGCCGACCCGAACCCTAAACCCGGTCGTCCGGCGTGGTGTAAGTGCGGCTGCTGTGCTCCCTCCTCTCTCCCGCAGGAGGCGCTGTGCTGCAGGCGAAGCGACGGCGCCTGCATCACCTGGTCTCCTCTCTTTGAGCAGCTGGTGTTGAGTCGCTCCCTGCTCGAGGCCGTACTTTGGTACCGGGGCCCCTTGTCTCCTCTGGATCAGGTTCAGACCGCCGCCCTGCGTCACTGCGCCTACGGACAGTACATCAGCTGGAGGTTTGGGTTCCCACCCGCCGACACCCACCCTGCCATCCCCAGCTGCTGCGTGTGGAGAATCAGGAAGGAATATCCCAACCCGGATGGGCAGTACAGCGGCTTCAGACCCGTCAGAACCCCGTCCATGCAGGCCTACTCTGACGGAGAGCTGTGAGAGGAGTGTTACCACCGTACGGAGACTGAATTCCCTCACTGACTGACCTACTAACAATGTTTCTGCCTTAAATCTGCCTCTTAAAAAGCAAAAAATGCAATAACCTCACTTAGCTGGGAGGAAAATTTCAATTTTTTTAGTTTTTGTCAGCTTGTGTTTTGTCAGAAGGTGATGAGAGGGTGAAGAAGTCAATAAATCACTGCACTTTCTAAGATGATCTGTTAAGTTATTTGGTTGCTCAGCTGCTTCTTTTCTCTCTTTCACTCTCTTCAGAAGTAACTTATCACTTGCATATGCAGTGTTTTTCTTCAGCGTTCACATCCAAAGTATTATTTGGAATGATGGAGTTTTGTTCCAATATGGGATACAAATTTTGCATTTAAACAAAATGTCAAACCCCAAACAGAACGGGGCAACAAAACTGTTGATTCACTGTGTTTTTACAAACCGTCTGAGAGCTCCGAATGAAACATTTCTAGCGAGGAGTTTTGGCTCAGGAGCGATTTAGAAAACTTCTCAGAGCAACTCCAAATAAAGAAGGGACAAAAACCTTTATGTCAGTGAGGAGGAGTGGTCGACCCTATTGCTAGCTATGACCGATGCAGAAGTGTCTTCAGCTGCAATACCAGCGAGTGCCACTAGAGGTCGGCTCCAAAAAGCCTCCGGCTCCATAGACTCCCATTCAACTTCTCTCATCAAATCCAAAGTGAATAAAATGTGTCCATCAGTTATCTCGGTGTTGTTAGCTAAAGTCACTCCTTCTTCTTAGTTTTCTGGAGGTCCATCTGAAAATAATCCCTCATTCATTAGAAAAGAAGATTCAAGAAGACCTGTTTTTGGGGGTGTGTCTGTTTGATTGACAGGCCTGTGGTGCAGTCAGGTTACAGCTATCGGTGGGCGGGACGTAGTATCGTCAGGTTTCCAATCAGATCGGTCAGATCCACCGCTGGCTCCTCCCCCAGCTCGTCCAAATATGGTCACTTCCTGCTCCAAACCGCTCCGAACTAGCAAGATGGCGCAACATCCTCGAGGCTTCATCAGGCTGTTCACAAACCAAACGAGTGACGTCACAGCTGGTTGCTGCTTGGTTATTACACATCCTTTTATAAAATGTACTTGGTTGATCAGAGAAATGCACTATTTGTGAAAATGGTACTGAATGGTAGTGACATCCAGTGGAAGTGAACTGAGCTGCGTCCCATTCTGAGGCTGTGAAAGTGCTTTTAGTGTCTGCTGATGAAGTTTGTCTTAATTTTACAGTTGCCTAATATCTGTGTTGTGGATCACATTTATTTCTAGTGCTATTGCATTGGGTGTGAGATGTGCGTGTCTACAATGAGCTTGAACACAGACATCATACCTGCATGTAATGATCTGTAGAGTTTCATTAACGTGTTGCCACTCGGCGTTTGAAGAATATTTCTCCTACGTCGCTCGACTTCTGCAATTTTCTCCTCTGCTTATGAAATTCTTCTTTTAAAAGTCCTCCTCCCTGCTCCTGTTTGTCACCTTCAGAGCTAAAAGGCTTTTTAAATAACTTTCATCTTTACAAGGATCTACTCTTAACTTTTAGGGGAAATTCATAGAAAAGATCACAATTTTAAGAAATGTCTTCGACTCTCATAACTAGGAGTAACTAGTATGAGGAATCTGTAAGAATATGGATCCTTTTTTGAATCTAACAGTGCTCCCATCACTGCCTCTAAAGCGCTCTGCTGTACGGTGATGTATTTGGCTTTTTAAATCTGTACACCAACAGAAATGTAAAAACAACAGTTAGTTTTATGGGAATCTCAGCTGCTCCTTGCTGGATAAAAGTTTGGTGCAGAGACTGTTTGCAGGGTCGCAGTTGTCACAGAGGCTGCCGGGTTTGGTGCCACCATACCTGTGCAAAGACCAAAATCAAAGCTTTTCATCTCTCCAACCGTATATGACAACCCGTGCTCTGCACCAGAGACGCAGCGCAGAAGTGGGGGCTAAAAACAAAATAAAAGATGTTTTGAATTTTTAAAGATTTGCGGAACTTTGGAAATGTTCCTCCCTGCCTCCAGTCTGTGTGTGTGGTAACTCGACTAAACACATCCAGACTTCAGCTCTGTTCTTAGTTGACACTTGATTTACATGATTACTCAGTTAAATTTAAAGTGACATCGAACTGAAAAACATCAAGGCAAAATTTGGGTTCTTTGCTTGATAAATAACTTTTATGAAGTGTAAGAATTAATAAGTTAAAAAAGCGAATGTTGCTGACTAATGTTTTTTCTGTTATATATTATTGGAGTGAATATTAACAACAACCATAACATCGCAATGAATGCAATATAAATACAACTCAGAAGTGGCAGCATCTGATCATGTGTAATGCTTCTTAAATTGAAAATATAGTGAAGATTTGGGAAAAAAAAAGATCCACCACGCCTCCTTGCTGCAGCATCATCTGTCAGTGTGACGTTTTCTGACACTAATAGGCTTCATCCGGCTGTAATGGTGTGTTATGAGGCTGTGGCCTGTGTTTATGTATAGCTGACAGCGAGAACACGGCATTAGTCGTGCAGACTTGCACTGTTAAAGCTAATTGCCCGTGGCACCAGGCAGGCCTTCCCCTAATGAACCATGTGCCTGAGGTTAATTCAATTTGTACAGGAACTCTTGCAGGTCACAATGTTTCTCTGAGGAAAAAAAAGAGAGAAGGTGGTTCAAAATGAGGCAAACAGACCCCGGAGTCAATCTAGGAACACATGAATGATGTATCAGTGCATGAATTATATACGAACATGTGGGCTCGTGAACAGTGTAGAATAGAATCGACCAGTATTCAATATATTTGGCCATTACTGCTCTGAATGTTCATGCAGCAGTGCCTTTAAAGGAACAATCCGTGATCCACATGTAAACAAGTGATCCCCCATGCGGCTGCTCTCACTAAGAAATCAATTGATGGCTATTTTATACTAGTGACCTATTCAATTGCAATTGTTTTCTTATGCTACTAAAATTTTGCAGTTACAGCAAAAACTTGGTTAATCAACTTTGGAGAGGCTCAAGCATAGTTGTGAAACTTTGTTAAACGATGAAGTTGAAGTTTTACAGAAAAAGCATTAGTTATGGAGGAATTTAGGTTGGATTGTTATGGAACCCATTATAATAATGCCTTAATACCTTAATTAAAATACTAAAGGCCGTGGTTCTAAACTCTGAAGTTAATAAGCAAAAACACTCGTACAGTGATGTCACAGAATGGACTTTAATTGTAGCTCGTGAAGTTACTTTCAGAATTAACATAGCACATAACATGTTCCCCCTGCTGTGGTATTGAGCTTTCAGTCGGCACTTGAGATGTAAAAGTAGCAGGAAAATTAGTTCCCCCTCTACATTACCTCCACTAACCCTCTACAACACCTCCCCTTAACGTACGCTTTAGCTGATGAAAGAAGAGCATTCATCGCCGGAGATAATATCTCTAAAGAAGTCATAACTGAAACTTAAATTACATACACAATGTGGTGGTCGCACAGTGGCGTTACAGACTGATATATCTTCTCACTTGGTGGTAACTAAATTAAAGAGTGTGGTTAATTGTTTGTAACAACTATGCTTGAGCCTCTCCAAAGTTGATTAACAAAGTTTTTGCTGTAACTGCAAAATTTTAGTAGCATAAGAAAACAATTGCAATTGAATAGGTCACTAGTATAAAATAGCCATCAATTGATTTCTTAGTGAGAGCAGCCGCATGGGGGATCACTTGTTTACATGTGGATCACATTCAAATTATTTCGCCGTACTATAGACGATCTCATCTGTATTCATTTAAGCAACAGCAACAATCGGCTGAAAACGAGAACCTGGCATTTGATATTTGAGCCAAAACAATATGACCGCTCTCTGATACATAAAAATAAATCACATTGATCATCTCAAAACGATGGGGCAGGCTGTTTTTCACAAATATTGATCGGCCAGTCTCAAACCATAGGTAGGAATGACATCTATCTGTTTAATTGATTGGTATTCCCTTGTGTGTCTAGTCCAGAGAGTCTGTGCATGTTGGTTTTAATTTGTAGGCCAGAATATTTACTTCCTCATCGATAGTGATCAGATTAATAGGGGACTGGGTGGTGCGCTAATCAAATCAAGTGTAAACTCAGTTCACTTCATGGTCACTAAGTGATATTGGGATTTCTTTTCTTAGTGTGGGTTCATGTTAATATATGTGACTGGTTTTACATGGTTGAATAATTAACCTCAAATTCAATTTCTGACTCCCACTTGTTGTGAGAAACCCTTCTTTACTCAAACTGTCAATACACAAAGACAACTATGCAATTATTGTTAACTGAGAACATGTGCTTGAAGTGGCCTTACACAGAGTATGAAGTAGGGAAACATAGACTACTGGGAGAAAATCATTACAAATTTACACAATTCATAAGGCCTTTAGTTAATGCATTAATGCAAGAGGCTATAAAAGGCTTTTTTTTGTTGTTGTATCAATTAAGGAAGAAATTTTGACTTTTTTCTCAAAATAGTATTTTAAGGTTGTAAATGTAGCGAGCGGACGCACGAGAGAAGGCTCCCAGTCTACTTTTTGCTATTTTCTAGTTTAACAAGCTTTCTTCCCAGAACTTTGACAAAAACATCACTGTAAGAGTTAACTTAAAGTTTTCTACTAAAAATGAGCAACTCTAAGAGTACAAAACAAAGTGGAGGTGCACAAACGGCAGCTACATGCGCTGGCAGGAGCGCAGCGGGTAAAATAGCATCGTTCTCAGCTAACAGCCTTCAGACAGCAACAAAAATACCCGAAAAAAACAACCTGTGCTCTCATCTCGATGGATCAACTATCTGCAGACGTTGAAAAGCAGAGAACTACACTTAGAGATGACGTCTCTCTCCTGATTCAAGAATCTACAGAGCAACTTCAAGCCTCACTAGACTCACTGCAGACAACAGTGAAGACTTTCCAGACTCGTCTTTCCTCTGTGGAGTCCGTAGCTGGAGAAAACTTTGAACGTATAGCCGGAACGGAGTCCATCATTAAAACACTCCAAACCCAAAACCAATCACTTCCGGTTCGGCTCGAGGACCTCGAAAACCGATCACGGAGAGCGAATGTCCGTATACTGAACATACCAGAAGGCAGCGAGGACAGAACAGATCCGGTCAGAGCTGCTGCTGCAGGTGATGGGTCCCGATGTCTTCCCTGCACCGCCTCAGCTGGAGAGAGAGCCCACCGGTCCCTGACCTCAGCTGGAGAGAGAGCCCTCCGGTCCCCGACCTCAGCTGGAGAGAGAGCCCACCGGTCCCCGACCTCAGCTGGAGAGAGCCCTCCGGTCCCCGACCTCAGCTGGAGAGAGAGCCCACCGGTCCCCGACCTCAGCTGGAGAGAGAGCCCACCGGTCCCCGACCTCAGCTGGAGAGAGAGCCCTCCGGTCCCCGACCTCAGCTGGAGAGAGAGCCCACCGGTCCCCGACCTCAGCTGGAGAGAGAGCCCACCGGTCCCCGACCTCAGCTGGAGAGAGAGCCCACCGGTCCCCGACCTCAGCTGGAGAGAGAGCCCACCGGTCCCCGACCTCAGCTGGAGAGAGAGCCCTCCGGTCCCCGACCTCAGCTGGAGAGAGAGCCCTCCGGTCCCCGACCTCAGCTGGAGAGAGCCCACCGGTCCCCGACCTCAGCTGGAGAGAGAGCCCTCCGGTCCCCGACCTCAGCTGGAGAGAGCCCACCGGTCCCCGACCTCAGCTGGAGAGAGAGCCCTCCGGTCCCCGACCTCAGCTGGAGAGAGTCCCCGACCTCAGCTGGAGAGAGAGTCCCCGACCTCAGCTGGAGAGAGAGCCCACCGGTCCCCGACCTCAGCTGGAGAGAGAGCCCTCCGGTCCCCGACCTCAGCTGGAGAGAGAGCCCACCGGTCCCCGACCTCAGCTGGAGAGAGAGCCCACCGGTCCCCGACCTCAGCTGGAGAGAGAGCCCTCCGGTCCCCGACCTCAGCTGGAGAGAGCCCACCGGTCCCCGACCTCAGCTGGAGAGAGAGCCCACCGGTCCCTGACCTCAGCTGGAGAGAGAGCCCACCGGTCCCTGACCTCAGCTGGAGAGAGAGCCCATCGGTCCCCTCAGAGAGCCCTCCGGTCCCCGACCTCAGCTGGAGAGAGAGCCCACCGGTCCCCGACCTCAGCTGGAGAGAGCCCACCGGTCCCTGACCTCAGCTGGAGAGAGAGCCCACCGGTCCCTGACCTCAGCTGGAGAGAGAGCCCACCGGTCCCCGACCTCAGCTGGAGAGAGAGCCCACCGGTCCCTGACCTCAGCTGGAGAGAGAGCCCACCTTCAGATCTGGCCAAGGAAAATCCCCTCGCACGTTCCTTGTTTGTTTTTCCAGATTCCAGCAAAAGGAGGCAGCGTTGCGCCGGGCGAGGAACCACGAGCTGCTGTACCGAGGAGCCGCCGTCAGGATGTACCAAGATCACAGCGGGCTGCATTTAACGGGATTAAACAAGCCCTTTACAGAAAGAGCGTCCGGTTCCACCTGATCTACCCCGACTGACTACGTGTGATGCACAGGGACGACGTGCTCACCTTTGATTCACCTGATGAAGTTCAGAAGTTTTACGATCAGAGGATTGATAAAGAGTAAAATACGGATGCATTTGCCTTGTTCTGTATAGCTTGGAGATGGAAAATGACATGTACTGACTTAAAAACATGAATTATTGCCTTTGAAATGATCCTGCCAGCAGCCCTAGGACTCAAGGTATGGTTACTCTCACTAATGTTATTGCTGGGCT